>NC_053490.1:9750177-9901180 GCF_905171775.1 Rana temporaria
CTCCTGGACCTCTGCCTTCAAGTGTGTCCCTAACGACGCCTCATAGCATAGGTACACCTCACACTTTGCCGCGTCCGCGAGGCGGATTATTTCCTGTCGCGCCGCCTCACTTGCAACCGCCCCTTTTTCCCCTGTTGCTGCCGCCGGAGCCGCAGCTGCTCCCGAACCCCCGCTCACCGCGGGGGCGGATGCCACCACCGGCCCAGCCGTCACCACCACCTGCAGAGTGTTAGGCGTAGCGACCACCCCTCCCCCCACAGGAACCGCAGGGGGGACCCAAGCCGCAACCGGGCCCGCAGTCGCCCCATCTGAGCCCTCAAATCTGCCCACCAACTCTTTTATTCCTGCCAAAAAACCTGCAAAACCACTCCCCACAGGGCCCCCCCCCCCCCGCCCGGTGTCACAGTCTGAGATCCCCCCGCCCGTACATCCGCCCCCACCGAGCTGACACCCCCCCCCCCACTGCCCCTAGTAGACAACATACCCCTCCCCACAGTAGAATGTAATGACAAAATGGACTTACCGGGCTGCCTAGGTGATGACCCACCAGCCGATCGTCCCGTCTCCACCGCCGCTGCCACCGTCCTGGATGGTTGGTCGTCCTCCGAATCCGTCAGCTCCCCTTCAGACCGTAGCATGGATGGGTCCTCTTCCTCCGCTGATTGCACCCCAGGGGAAGGATCCCTGGCTGCCGTGGGCCTGGCGTCCGCCTGGTCACTCCTCCGCGCGCCAGACCCGTTCACCGATTTCTGCGATGATTTTCGTGGGCCTGGGGAGGTCTCCCCAGCCCTGCTGCCCCCAACTAGGTCGCCGGTAGTCCCCTCCCCCTCCGTCCGCACCGCGGCAAGGCTGTGGGCCGAGGAAATGGAAGGCCCAGCAGCCGGGCCTCTAGGTCTCCCCCGCTGAGGCGCCGCACCCCCCACGGTGGAGCGGGGGGCGGGGCCCGCCGAATCCTGCTCCGTACGCCGCGCGGGCCCAGGTGCTGCTCCAGGGCTGGCAGAACGGCCGGCTGCCGCGCCACGGCCCCGATTGGGATTCCTCCCGTTCCCCCCCTGGTGGGCAATGCTGCGCGCTTGGCGGGGGGGCCCGGAGGGGCCCGCGTATGGGGACTCCCCTGTTTTCTCTGAGCCCTGGGGGATGTGTCCGGGGAAAAGCGTTCCGGCGGGCGAGAACGCCGGGCGCGCCCTGTGTCCCTCCCCCCCGCGTCCTCAATAGCTGCCGACCTACCGAATATAGGCCGCAGCTGGTCCCGAAGCCACTCAGGGCCGTGCGCCGACGCCTCCGCCTGTAGTTGGGCCAGCATGAGCTCCACCTCCGACATCCTGGGAACTTTCATCCGCGCTGTGTTGCCGGGAGGGCGGGAGCCAACCCTTAAGTAAACTCCTCTCTCCGCCCCCCGGGTACTATTACCCTGCGCAATACTCTGCAATATCCCAATACTCTGCAATACCCTGAGCAATATTCTGCAATATCCCAATACTCTGCAATACCCTGCGCAATACTCTGCAATATCCCAATACTCTGCAATACCCTGCGCAATACTCTGCAATATCCCAATACTCTGCAATACCCTGCGCAATACTCTGCAATACCCCAATACTCTGCAATACCCTGCGCAATACTCTGCAATACCACAATATTCTGCAATACCCCAATACTCTGCAATACCCTGCGCGATACTCTGCAATACCTCAATACTCTGCAATACCCTGCGCGATACTCTGCAATACCCAAATACTCTGCAATACCCAAATACTCTGCAATACCCATTTTTTTTAAAGCGCCCCTGTCCCCGTGTGCTCGCATGCAGAAGCGAACGCATACGTAAGTCCCGCCCACATATGAAAACGGTGTTCAAGCTACACATGTGAGGTATCTCTGCGAACGTTAGAGCGAGAGCAATCATTTTGGCCCTAGACCTCCTCTGTAACTAAAAACATATAACCAATAAAAGTAATTAAAGCGTCGCCTATGGGGATTTTTAAGTAGCGAAGTTTGGCACCATTCCATGAGTGTGCGCAATTTTGAAGTGTGACATGTTGGGTATCTATTTACTCGGCGTAACTTCATCTTTCACATTATGAAAAAAAATTGGGCTAACTTTACTCTTTTGTTTTTTTCATAAGCACAAAATAGTTTTTTTTTAAAAACACGCGTTCAAAAAATTTCTGCGAAAATACCATGCGAGATAAAAAGTTGTAACGCCCGCCATTGTATTCTCTAGGGTCTTTGCTAAAAAAAAGCATATATAATGTTTTGGGTTTCTATGTAATTTTCTAGCAAGTACGTGATGATTTTTACATGTAGGAGAGAAATCTCAGAATTGGTCTGGGTGCTCCAGAACACCTGAAGGTGCTCCCTGCATGTTGGGCCTCTGTATGTGGCCACGCTGTGTAAAAGTCTCACACATGTGAAGGTGCTCCCTACATGTTGGGCCTCTGTATGTGGCCACGCTGTGTAAAAGTCTCACACATGTGGTATCGCCATACTCGGGAGGAATAGCAGAATGTGTTTTGGGGTGTAATTTGTGGTATGCATATGCTGTGTGTGAGAAATAACCCGCTAATATGACAGAAACGAGAATTTTTTTTTTACAGAATTTTCTGTGGTTTTTCTTTTATAGCGCAAAAAATAAAAAACCCAGAGGTGATCAAATACCACCAAAAGAAAGCTCTATTTGTGTGAAAAAAAGGACAAAAAATTTAAATGGGTACAATGTTGTATGACTGAGTAATTGTCATTCAAATTGTGAGAGCACCGAAAGCTGAAAATTGGTCTGGTTAGGAAGGGGGTTTAAGTGCCCAGTGGTCAAGAGGTTAATTATGCGCCATCTTACCTATATTTATTACATTTACTTACCTTTCCAGTTGATGTTTTGTGATGATCCCTTCAGGCAACTGTTGACTTCACGTAGGCCCAAATTTTCTCAAAATCACACATGTCTGAGTCAACAAACTCTCAAACTTCCCCCTAAATTTAAAGCAGTGCCAGCCCAACAGGAGCAGGCTGCTACAGTAGGAAGAAACGATAGGGGTCCTCTCCTCTGACAGCACAGGGATTTGTGTGTTTACACACACAAATCCCCGTTCTGGCGCTCGTGCACGCGATCGTACGTGGCTGTCGGCTATCCTGCTTGACGGCCACGCGCATCGGGTCTCCCGCCGTGCAGCAGGAGCGTGCCCTATGGTGGCCGAATATGGGTAGGACGTACCCGTACGGGATTTCGCCCTAGAGAGCCATTGTGCCGCAGTATATCTGCGTGACACGGTCGGCAAGTTGTTAAAGCAAAGTTTAATATTACAACTGCTTTCTTTTAAATATATACAGTATATATCATTATAATACTATGGATCAGGCATGTCTTTACTTTAAGTAATAATAAGTCCATCACTTGGGGAACATTCAGTTGTAGTCAATGGGCTAGATTCAGGTAGAGGCGCGCATAGTTACGGCGGCACAGCGTATCGTATTTACGTTACCCTGCCGTAAGTTAGAGAGGCAAGTGCTGTATTCACAAAGCACTTGCCTCCTAAGTTACGGCGGCGTAGCGTAAATGGGGCCGGCGTACGCGCGGGTAATTCAAATGAGGATGAGGGGGCGTGTTTTATGTTAATTCTTGGTGACCCGACGTGATTGACGTTTTTCCCGAATGGCGCATGCGCCGTCCGTGGAATTTTCCAGTGTGCATTGCTCCAAAGTACGCCACAAGGACGTCATTGGTTTTGACGTGAACGTAAATTACGTCCAGCCCCATTCACGGACGAGTTACGCAAACAACGTAAATTTTTCAAATTTTGACGCGGGAACGACGGCCATACTTAACATTGCGTGCGCCTCCTAATAGCAGGAGTAACCTTACGCTGAAAAAGCCTAACGTAAACGACGTTAAAAAAAATAGCGCCGGGCGTACGTAAATTTGCGAATCGGCGTATCTAGGTCATTTGCATATTCTACGCCGAAAATGACGGAAGCGCCCCTAGCGGCCAGTCGCATCTGTAACGGAATGACCCGGGACACCCAGAGACTTTGCAAGGATGAGGGGTACCCCTGTACCGGCGTCACCAAGGAGTCTTATGTCTAGGGTCACCTTATGTCCCATAGGGCCATAGGGTGACTGAGAAAGTATGTCCTAAATTACAGGACAGGGGACATCACTGATAGTTCATATTGCAGGATTTTGAGATACTGCAATATGTGGGTTAATTTTGACCCAACCAGTCAATAGTGACTCATTCTATGATTAGCCCTGACTAAGTGACATGCTAATTGAGTCAGGGCCTGGAAGACATTTCATTGTCCTTGTGTAAAGGTGTTAATCCAGGTCTGCTCCCAGACCTCTAATTATGTATGCTAAATACTGTTTATGTGTGGAATGTACTTGTCGGAGACAGAACGTCTGTCTAGGGATGTGGATTGGGAAGAGATCATAGTGTGTGATTAGGGGGGGGGGAGATTTCATTGTCCCTTTGAATACTGTCACATGATTGTAACTGCATAAAAAGCTGAGAAGAAACCATTAAAGTTGTCATTACATTTGAAACCAGAAGCACAGAGCTGTGTGTCTCGTGTCTGGGGGGAATTCTTATGGGTCGTGTTCGTTTGCCTGATTGTGGAGTGTCGATAAGCTGTCTTGGATGGGATGGAAGGTCGTAAACGGTGGTGACCGTTACAATGACAGAGCTGTGTCTCGTCTTGATTCTGGGAAAATGGGATGCCTGCTGATTTGTCTGTGTGTCAGATGAGCTGTCGCGAATGGGATGGAAGGTCGTAAACGGTGGTGACCGTTACAGCATCTTAGGCTAATGTCGGCGTATCTTGCTTTCTGAATACAGACAGAAGATACGCCGGCGTAAATTCTCTCTGAATCTAGCCCATTGTATTCTCAATTCTTAAGCTTCATTCAGAAGTAAGATAACTTTGGGACATAACCACCCAATGGGACAGAACAACAAAAATGATATGTATATTTCTTTGGGAATGTACAGACAACGTAGCCGAAATCTGGAGAGAGGAGCCGCGGGAATTATTGCCTTTGTTTTATGTAATTTGCTTTTCCGCTGTTGTTTGCCGGCTTCATTCACAATGAAACAGACGTTTGATGAGTCTCTCCGGGGATGTTTGGGGTAAAGCGCCTGACAGGCTGCTACAAGGAACATTATATGGATACTAAGTGAGAATGAAAGGAAGAGAGAGAGAGAAATGAGGAAAAGGAGACAGGGAGAGATAGAGAGATAATAAGAGAGTGAGGCCGCGTACACACGACCGAGAAACTCCTCGTAAAAGAAACGTTGTTTTCATCGACGAGTTCCTTGTCAGGCTTGTCGAGAATCTTGTCAAGCTTTATTTGCGTACACACTGTCAAGACAAAATCTTGTCGTTCTCAATCGCGGTGATGTACAACACGTACGACGGCACTATAAAGGGGAAGTTCCATTCCATTGGCGCCACCCTTGGGGCTGCTTTTACTAATCTCATGTTACTGCGTGTTAAGTAAAAGTTTGGTAAGAGACGATTCGTGCTTTTCAGACTGTTACAGTCTGTGCTATCTCCATTACGAACGCTACTTTTACCGAAGGCGCGCTCCCGTCTCATACTTTATTCTTCTGAGCATGCGCAAGTTCCTAAGCATACACACAAACGTGTTTCTCGTCGTAAACCAGCCCGACGAGAAACACGACGAGGAAATTGAGACTCCCGATGAGAAAAAAGAGAACTTGTTCTCTTTTTTTCTCGTCGAGATCCACGACAGTTTTCTCCAAAAAAAACAAACACGCGACCGTTTTCCTCGGCAAAAAAGCCCTGCCACCAAGTTTCTTGATGGATTCTGTCGAGGAAAACGGTCGCGTGTACGAGGCCAGAGAATGAGAGAGAGTGATGCCTCGTACACAAGACCGGTTTTCCTGCCAGGAAAACTGCCAAGAGAGCTTTTGGCTGGGAAAACCGTCCGTGCGTATGCTTTCTCGTGGTTTTCTCGACAGGAAAACTGCCGGGAATCCCGGCGGGAAAAATATAGAACCTGCTCTCTATTTTCCCGCCGGGATTCCCGGCGGCTTTAAGCCAGGCAGTTTTCCGAAGGGGAAACACTGCGAGGGAGCATACACACGGCCGGGACTCCCGGACAAAGCTCTCCCCACAGTTTTCCAGATGGGAAAACCTCTGGTGTGTACACAGGGAAAGTTACCGAGCAGGTTCTCGTTTTTCCCGTTGGGATTGCCGGCGGACTTTCTACCGCCGTTAGTCCTGGTCGTGTGTACAGGGCTTAAGAGAGAATAAGAGAGAGAATAATAGAGAGTGAGAGAATAAGAGAGAGAGAGGGGGGAGAGAGAGACAATGAGAGAGAGAGAGAGAATAAGAGAGAGTAAACGAGAGTGCAAGAATGAGAGAGTGAGAGAGATAATAAGAGAATGAGAGAGAGAATAAGAGAATGAGAGAGAGAATACGAGAGAGAGAGAACAAGAAAGAGAGAATAAGAGAGAGAGAGAGAGAGAATAAGAGAGGTATAGAAAAAATAAGAGAATGAAGGAGAGAGAGAGAGAAAGAGGGAATACAACAGAGAGAGAGAATAAGAGAGAGAGAATAAGAGAGAGAGAATAAGAGAGAGAGAATAAGAGAGAGTAAGAAAGAGAAGATACAACAGAGAGAGAGAATAAGAGAGAGTAAAAGAGAGAATGAGAGAGAGAGAGAATACGAGAGGTATAGAAAGAATAAGAGAATGAAAGAGAGAGAAAGAGAGAATAAAACAGAGAGAGAGAATAAGAGAGAGTAAGAGAGAGAATACTTGCCTCCTAAGTTACGGCGGCGTAGCGTAAATGGGGCCGGCGTACGCGCGGGTAATTCAAATGAGGATGAGGGGGCGTGTTTTATGTTAATTCTTGGTGACCCGACGTGATTGACGTTTTTCCCGAATGGCGCATGCGCCGTCCGTGGAATTTTCCAGTGTGCATTGCTCCAAAGTACGCCACAAGGACGTCATTGGTTTTGACGTGAACGTAAATTACGTCCAGCCCCATTCACGGACGAGTTACGCAAACAACGTAAATTTTTCAAATTTTGACGCGGGAACGACGGCCATACTTAACATTGCGTGCGCCTCCTAATAGCAGGAGTAACCTTACGCTGAAAAAGCCTAACGTAAACGACGTTAAAAAAAATAGCGCCGGGCGTACGTAAATTTGCGAATCGGCGTATCTAGGTCATTTGCATATTCTACGCCGAAAATGACGGAAGCGCCCCTAGCGGCCAGTCGCATCTGTAACGGAATGACCCGGGACACCCAGAGACTTTGCAAGGATGAGGGGTACCCCTGTACCGGCGTCACCAAGGAGTCTTATGTCTAGGGTCACCTTATGTCCCATAGGGCCATAGGGTGACTGAGAAAGTATGTCCTAAATTACAGGACAGGGGACATCACTGATAGTTCATATTGCAGGATTTTGAGATACTGCAATATGTGGGTTAATTTTGACCCAACCAGTCAATAGTGACTCATTCTATGATTAGCCCTGACTAAGTGACATGCTAATTGAGTCAGGGCCTGGAAGACATTTCATTGTCCTTGTGTAAAGGTGTTAATCCAGGTCTGCTCCCAGACCTCTAATTATGTATGCTAAATACTGTTTATGTGTGGAATGTACTTGTCGGAGACAGAACGTCTGTCTAGGGATGTGGATTGGGAAGAGATCATAGTGTGTGATTAGGGGGGGGGGGAGATTTCATTGTCCCTTTGAATACTGTCACATGATTGTAACTGCATAAAAAGCTGAGAAGAAACCATTAAAGTTGTCATTACATTTGAAACCAGAAGCACAGAGCTGTGTGTCTCGTGTCTGGGGGGAATTCTTATGGGTCGAGAATGAGAGAGAGAATAAGAGAATGAGAGAGAGAATACGAGAGAGAGAGAACAAGAAAGAGAGAATAAGAGAGAGAGAGAGAGAGAATAAGAGAGGTATAGAAAAAATAAGAGAATGAAGGAGAGAGAGAGAGAAAGAGGGAATACAACAGAGAGAGAGAATAAGAGAGAGAGAATAAGAGAGAGAGAATAAGAGAGAGAGAATAAGAGAGAGTAAGAAAGAGAAGATACAACAGAGAGAGAGAATAAGAGAGAGTAAAAGAGAGAATGAGAGAGAGAGAGAATACGAGAGGTATAGAAAGAATAAGAGAATGAAAGAGAGAGAAAGAGAGAATAAAACAGAGAGAGAGAATAAGAGAGAGTAAGAGAGAGAATAAGAGAGAGAGAAAGAGAGAATACAACAGAGAGAGGGAGAGAGAGTAAGAGAGAGAATAAGAGAGAGAGAGAGAGAGAGAGAGAATAAAAGAGAGAGAGAATAAGAGAGAGTGAGAGAGAGAATAAGAGAGAGATTAAGAGAGAGATTAAGAGAGAGAGAGAAAGAGAGAATAAAACAGAGAGAGAATAAGAGAGAGAATAAGAGAGAGTAAGAGAGAGAGAGAGAAAAGAGAGAATACAACAGAGAGAGGGAGAGAGAGAGAATAAGAGAGAGTAAGAGAGAGAATAAGAGAGAGAGAGAGAAAATAAGAGAGAGAATAAGAGAGTGAGAGAGAGAGAATAAGAGAGAGAATAAGAGAGAGAGAGAGAATAAGAGAGAGAGAATAAGAGAGTGAGAGAGAGAGAATAAGAGAGAGTAAGAGAGAGAGAGAGAATAAAACAGAGAGAGAGAATAAGAGAAAGAGAGAGAGAAAGAGAGAATGAGAGAGAGAGAATAAGAGAGAGCGAAAGAGAGAATAAAACAGAGAGAGAGAATAAGAGAGAGAGAGAATAAGAGAGAATGAGAGAGAGAGAGAGAGAGAGAGAATAAGAGAGAGAGAGAAAGAAAGAAAGAAAGAAAGAAAGAAAGAAAGAAAGAAAGAAAGAAAGAAAGAAAGAGAATAAAACACAGAGAGAGAGAGAGAGAATAAAGAGAGAGAGAGAGAGAGAGAGAAAGAAAGAAAGAAAGAAAGAGAGAATAAAACAGAGAGAGAGAGAATAAGAGAGAATGAGAGAGAGAGAGAGAGAATAAGAGAGTGAATAAGAGAAAGAGAGAGAGAGAAAGAAAGAGAGAATAAAACAGAGAGAGAGAGAGGTGTACCTGTAATGCTCAAGTTTACCAGTAAAATTGACTTTATCCAAGTAAAGAAGTTAACAAGGAAATGCGGCACCAGCTGATTGCGCTCTCTTCTTCACCTCACACACATTCCCATCGGGTGCCTTCACAGCCAGTAATGCTCTACGTGTATCTGGGAAAAAGGAATCCGCATTGCTGAACTCCAAAACCTTGGTCCTACATTTATTTCCATGAGATAATACAAAGCAGCATAAAACAACAAAAAACAATTACAGCGGGGGAGAGAAAGAATATCGCGTTTCACACCTCTCTCAGCGCTCAATCATAACTGCTGAGAGGACCACGAAACGCGTTAACCTTTCTCTTTCTCCCGCTGTGGTCATTTTTTTTTTGGTTTATACTGCTTTGAATTATCTCATGGAAATAAAAAAGGATCTTCGCCCTAGAAAGAAAAAATAAATAAAAGTCATAAATAATAGACAAAATACTGTAGCCGCTGACTTTTAATGAAAGGACACTTACCTGTCCCAGGGATCAGGCGCTGTCCTCACTCAGGCCAGTTCTTCGCCGGTCTGAGTCCCCGGGGGCTGGCAGACCGGCTGTAACTCCTTGCAGCTCTTACACAGCTGCTCTGAGCTATGTGAGTGGTCCTGCAGCCTTAACCACTTCCGGACCGCCGCATGTATATGTACGTCGGCAGAATGGCACGGACAGGCACATTGGCGTACCTGTACGTCCCTACCTAGACGTGGGTCGGGGGTCCGATCGGGACCCCCCCCGGTACATGCGGCGGTTCCCGTGGCTGTCCGAGCGATCCGGGACGAGGGCGCAGCTATTCGTTTCTAGCCGCCCCCTCGCGATCGCTCCCCGGAGCTGAAGAACGGGGAGAGCCGTATGTAAACACGGCTTCCCCGTGCTTCACTGTGGCGGCGCATCGATCGAGTGATCCCTTTTATAGGGAGACTCGATCGATGACGTCAGACCTACAGCCACACCCCCCTACAGTTGTAAACACACACTAGGTGAACCCTAACTCCTACAGCGCCCCCTTGTGGTTAACTCCCAAACTGCAACTGTCATTTTCACAATAAACAATGCAATTTAAATGCATTTTTTGCTGTGAAAATGACAATGGTCCCAAAAATTTGTCAAAATTGTCCGAAGTGTCCGCCATAATGTCGCAGTCACGAAAAAAATCGCTGATCGCCGCCATTAGTAGTAAAAAAAAAAAGAATAATAATAAAACTATCCCCTATTTTGTAAACGCGATAAATTTTGCCCAAACCAATTGATAAACGCCTATTGCGATTTTTTTTACCAAAAATAGGTAGAAGAATACGTATCGGCCTAAACTGAAGAAAACATTTTTTTATATATGTTTTTGGGGGATATTTATTATAGCAAAAAGTAAAAAATATTGAATTTTTTTCTAAATTGTCGCTCTATTTTTGTTTATAGCGCAAAAAATAAAAACCGCAGAGGTGATCAAATACCACCAAAAGAAATCTCTATTTGTGGGGGAAAAAAGGACGCCAATTTTGTTTGGGAGCCACGTCGCACGACGGCGCAATTGTCTGTTAAAGCGACGCAGTGCCGAATTGTAAAAACACCTTGGGTCATTTAGCAGCATATTGGTCCGGTCCTTAAGTGGTTAAAGGGGTGTTTCAGCTGCTGGCTTTTAATAAACAGACACTTACCTGCTCCACGGTCCAGCGACACGCCGCCCGGAGCTCCGCTTCTCTCCCCCCCTCTCCAGCTGGCGTCTTCGATCCTAGTGTGGGCACCTGGCCGTGGCAGCTTTCAGCTTCACGGCCGGCCACTCACTGCGCATGCGCGAGCGGCGCTGCGCTCTGTGAGTGGTCAGACGATGGCCTGGGACCTGTCACGTGTCCCAGGCGATCGCCTAAAGGGAGGGGCCGCCGTAGGCAATATGACGTATCGCCTAAGTGATCCCTGGGCAGAAGGAGGAAGTGGGACAGGAAGTTCCACTCCTACTGAAGCCCCCACTCCCCCCCCCAAAAAAATGACATGCCAAATGTGGCATGTAAGGGGGCAAGGAGTGGTTTAAGCGTAAGTTCAAGTTTTGGGTGGAACTTCGCTTTAACCACTTAAGGACCGCCTCCTGCACATATACGTCGGCAGAATGGCACGGCTGGGCACAGGCACGTACAGGTACGTCCTCTTTAAGTGCCCAGCCGTGGGTCCGAATCTCCGTGACCGCGGCCACGGGACCCGATCACCGCTGGAGTCCCACGATCGGTCCCCGGAGCTGAAGAATGAGGAGAGGTGTGTGTAAACACAGCTTCCCCGTTCTTCACTGTGGCGCTGTCATTGATCGTGTGTTCCCTATTATAGGGAGACACAATCGATGATGTCACACCTACAGCCACACCCTCCTACAGTTAGAAACACAGATGAGGTCACACTAAACCCCTTTAGCGCCCCCCTAGTGGTTAACTCCCAAACTGCAATTGTCATTTTCACAGTAGTCAGTGCATTTTTATAGCTGTGAAAATGACAATGGTCCCAAAAATGTGTCAAAATTGTCCGATGAGTCCGCCATAATGTCGCAGTCACGAAAAAAATCGCTGATCGCCGCCATTAGTAGTAAAAAAAAAAAAAAAATAATAAAACTATCCCCTATTTTGTAAACGCTATAAATTTTGCGCAAACCAATCGATAAACGCTTATTGCGATTTTTTTTACCAAAAATATGTAGAAGAATACGTATCGGCCTAAACTGAGGGAATTTTTTTTTTGATGTTTTTGGGGGATATTTATTATAGCAAAAAGTAAAAAATATCGATTTTTTTTTCAAAATTGTCGCTCTATTTTTGTTTATAGCGCAAAAAATAAAAACCGCAGAGGTGATCAAATACCACCAAAAGAAAGCTCTATTTGTGGGGAAAAAAGGATGCCAATCTTGTTTGGGAGCCACATCGCACGACCGCGCAATTGTCAGTTAAAGCGACGCAGTGCCGAATCGCAAAAAAGTGGCCCTGTCATTGGGCAGCCAAATCCTCCGGGGCTTAAGTGGTTAAAAACAAGTTTGAAAAAAAAAGGAAAAAAACGCTCTGGCAACGAAAGGGTGATATCAAATTTGACGCCTGTATTCGTTTTAATTAAAAAAAAAAATTTTTAAACGGACCGATAAAAACTCTCCCATTTGTCTGTCACCATCGCCGTCATAAACACTCTTCATGCGCTCTGTACATAAATTTCAATTTCTGGCTTTTTTTTTTTTTTCTTAATATGTTTTTGCTCCTTTTATATTAAAAATCTCAATAAAGGCGAGACTGTCCAAGCCAAGAGAATCAATTTCAGCTCCTTCTATAGGCAGCGTATCAGTGAGTGCGAATCCAGGCAAACAGCGCTAATTGTATTCATGGGAGTGTGACGCCCTCTGTTCTCAGAGCCGACGGAATAAAGCGCGATAATGGTGTCTGGAGGGGGGGGGGGCGCGGCGGATACGTCTCTCGCTGGTGATAGCGTCAAATTGCTGAGATTATTAAAATGTAATCAGACCTATGAAGCGAAGAGAGTGGGAAAAAAAATAAAAAGCTCCTTAGGAAAAGAGAAGAAAAGCAAACTCTGGATTTGGGAACAAAGGGCCAGATTCACGTAGAATCGCGGCGGCGTAACTTATCCTAGATAAGCAATTTTTCATCGCAAGTGCCTGATTCACCAACCACTTGCGATGAAAACTACGCCCGCGGCCTCCGGCGCAAGGCGGGCCAATTCAAATGGGCGTGTGCCATTTAAATTAGGCGCGCTCCCGCGCCGGACCTACTGCGCATGCTCCGTTTCCTAACTCCCGCCGTGCTTTGCGCGCCGCGACGTCATTTTTTTGAACGGCGACGCGCGTAGCGTACTTCCGTATTCCCGGACGGCTTACGCAAACGACGTTGATTTTTAAATTTCGACGCGGGAACAACGGCCATACTTTAGACAGCAATACACTTGCTGACTAAAGTTAAGGCACCAAAAAAAAAAAGTGTAACCTTGCGACGGGAAACTTGACTAGCGGCGACGTAGCGAACGTGAAAAAACCGTCGTGAATCCGCCGTAACTCCTAATTTGCATACCCGACGCTGGTTTACGACGCAAACTCCCCCCAGCGGCGGCCGCGGTACTGCATCCTAAGATCCGACAGTGTAAAACAATTACACCTGTCGGATCTTAGGGATATCTATGCGTAACTGATTCTATGAATCAGTCGCAGAGATAGAGACAGAGATACGACGGAGTATCAGGAGAAACGCGTCGTATCTCATTTGTGAATCTGGCACCAAACTTCCCAGTCTATATAACAAAAACAGTGGGGCAGATCCTCGTACAGCGGCGCATTTATGCGCCGGGCGTAGCGTATCTAAGATACACTACGCCGCCGTAATTTTAATTTTTTTTTCAAATCCAGAAAGAATCCGCGCCGTAAGTTACGGCGGCGTAGTGTATCTTTGCCGGCGTAATGGCGCCTAATTCAAATGGATGTAATGGGGGCGTGTTTTATGTTAATACGTCGTGACCCGACGTAAACAACGTTTTTTTTTAACTGCGCATGCGCCGTCCGTGGGGGGAATCCCAGTGCGCATGCTCGAAATTAACCCGGAAAAAGCCAATGCCTCCGACGGTGACGTCATTCTACGCAAATCACTATTCGGGAACGACTTACGCAAACGACGTAAAAATTTCAAAATTGTACGCGGGAACGACGGCCATACTTAACATTGAGTACGCCTCATAACAGCAGCTTTAACTATACGCCGGAAAAAGCCGAACGAAAACGTCGAAAAAAAAAATGCGCCGGACGTACGTTCGCGGATCGCCGTAAATAGCTAATTTACATACTCGACGCGGAAATCGACGGAAACGCCACCTAGCGGCCGCCGAAATATTGCATCTAAGACCCGACGGCGTACTAAGACGTACGCCTATCGGATCGATCCCAGATGCCGTCGTATCTTGTTTTGTGGATACAAAACAAAGATACGACTCGGGAAATTTTAAATTACGCCGGCGTATCAATAGATACGCCGGCGTATGGCTTTTGTGGATCTGCCCCAGTGTCACAGCTGCAAAATACAATGAGAATGAATGGGGGTGGGGCGGGGGACAATAGGGGACATTTCAGGGAAACTTTAATATTTGGAAATGTCTCCTACTCCTCAATATGTGTCATGGGTCCAGAGAGACAGCGGCTCCACACAGAAACACTCTAATTCATTGCAAAGGTGGTCTATCAGTTTGAGGTCAGGACTCTGTGCAGGCCAGTCAAGTTCCTCCACCCCAAACTCACTCATCCGTGGCCCGGATTCAAGAAGCAATTGCGCCTGTGTAACCATAGGTTACACAGCGCAATTGCTTACTTGCCCCGGCGTTACGAATGCTCCTGATTCAGGAACATCGTAACGCCGACTGCAGCCTAAAATCTGCGTGGCATAAGGCTCTTATGCCACGCATATCTTAGGCTGCATTCTTGCGATAGCCGCTAGGGGGCGCTCCCATTGTGCTCAGTGTATAGTATGCAAATTGCATACTAACACCGATTCACAATGTTGCGCGAGCCCTGCGTACGCAATTTACGTTGTTTCCGTACGGCGTGTTTAGCGTAAGGCTGCCCCTTCTAATAGCAGGGGCAGCCAATGCTAAAGTATACCCATCGTTCCCGCGTCGCGACGTTCGAATTTTACGTAATTTGCGTAAGTGATTCGTGAATGGCGCTGGACGCCATTCACGTTCACTTTGAAGCAAATGACGTCCTTGCGACGTCATTTGCTGCAATGCACGTCGGGAAAGTTTTGCGACGGAGCATGCGCTCTACGCTCGGCGCGGGAGCGTGCCTAATTTAAATGATTCCCGCCCCCTACGGGATCATTTACATTAGGCGCCCTTACGCAGGGCAAGTTTACACAGCGCACACGCAATTTACGGAGCTACTGCTCCGTGAATCGCGGGTAGCGCAGGAAATTTGCGGGGGCGCAGGGCAAAAACGCTGCCCTGCGCCTCCGTAACTAAGGGGCAAATCTACCTGAATCCGGGCCCGTGTCTTTATGGACCTTGCTTTGTGCACTGGTCCAAATCATTTGGTGGAGGGGGGGGGGGATTATGGTGTTGAGTTGTTTTTCAGGGGTTGGGCTTGGCCCCTTAGTTCCAGTGAAGGGAACTCTCAAGGCGTCAGCCTACCAAGACATTTTGGACAATTTCATGCTCCCAACTTTTTGGGAACAGTTTGAGGATGGCCCCTTCCTGTTCCAGCATGACTGCGCACCAGTGTACAATAGGGATGAGCCGAACACCCCCCCCCCCCCCCCCGTTCGGTTCGCACCAGAACCTGCGAACAGACCAAAAGTTTGTGTGAACTTTAGAACCCCGTTAAAGTCTTTGGGACTCGAACGTTTGAAATCTAATTTTAAAGGCTAATATGCAAGTTATTGTCCTAAAAAGTGTTTGGGGACCTGGGTCCTGCCCCAGGGGACATGTATCAATACGAAAAAAAAGTTTTAAAAACTTCAGTTTTTTCGGGAGCAGTGATTTTAATAATACTTAAAGTGAAACAATAAAAGTGAAATATTCCTTTACATTTCGTACCTAGGGGGGGGGGGGGGGGGGGGGGGGAAAGTATGTCTGTGAAGTAGCGCATGTTTCCCGTGCTTAGAACTGTCCCTGCACAAAGTGTAATTTCTGAAGGAAAAAAAGTAATTTAAAATCACTTGCGGCTATAATGAATTGTCGGCTCCCGGCAATTTAGAGAAAAGTCATTCATAACAAAAAAAAGGGGTGGGGGTCCCCCCAAATTCAATTACCAGGCCTTTCAGGTCTGGAATGGATATTAAGGGGAACCCCACCGTTAAATTAAAAAAAAAATGGCGTGGTGTTCCCCCCAAATATCCATTCCAGACCCTTCAGGTCTATTATGGAATTTAGGGGAACTCCACCCCAAATGTAAAAATGGCGTGGAGTTCCCCCAAAAAACTACACTAGACCTCTTATCCGAGCACGCAACCTGGCAGGCCGCAGGAAAAGAGGGGGGGACGAGAGAGTGCCCCCCCTGAACCGTACCAGGCCACATGCCCTCAACATTAGGAGGATGCTTTGGGGGTCTGTGACCCCTCAAAGCACCATGTCCCCATGTTGATGGGGACAAGGGCCACATCCCCCACAACCCTTGCCGGTGGGTGTGGGGGTCTGCGGGCGGGGGGCTTATCGGAATCTGGAAGACCCCTTTAACAAAGGGGACCCCCAGATCCCGCCCCCCCTATGTGAATTGGTAATGGGGTACATTGTACCCCTACAATTTCACTAAGGGAGTGTAAAGCAATGTAAAAATAAAACACAAAAACCGTGGAGAAAGTCCTTTATTAAAAAAAAAAAAAAGAAATCCAGCAGTGGTAATCCACTCTCGGTCCCCGCTCCAACGCTGTCGGTATCCTACGGCGGGTGATCTCCTCGGGGTTCAGTGATGAGAAGATCTCTTCATCCAGGTCCGGGATCCAGAGCGCACGCATCGCCTGTCCGCTAGTGAAAGCTCTTATATAGGTGAGGCGGGGCCACCCATCACATGACCCCGTCCCCCTCTGATGCAAGGAAGAGCCCAGGCTTGCCCAGTGACGTAGTCAGAGGGTGCATCAGAGGGGGTCGGGTCACGTGACGGGTGGCCCCGCCTCACCTATATAAGAGCTGTCACTGGCTGAAGCCGCGTCATTCGCCTGCGGCCTGCCATGTTGTGTGCTCGGATAAGGGGTCTGGTGTGGATTTTTGGGGGAACTCCACGTCATGTTTTTTAAAAAATTTGGGGGTGGAGTTCCCTTTAAAATCCATACCAGACCTGAAGGGTCTGGAATGGATATTTGGGGGAACCCCACGTAATTTTTTCTTTTATTTTATGAATGACTGTTTTCTGTATTCCCAGAAGTTGACAATTCATTATAGCCGCAAGTGATTTTAAATGATTTATTTTCCTTCGGGAATGACACTTTGTTCAGGGACAGTTCTAAGCACGGGAAACATGTGCTACTTCACAGGCATACTATAGACACCCCCCTGGTACAAAATTTAAAGGAATATTTCACTTTTATTGTTTCACTTTAAGCATTATTAAAATCACTGCTCCTGAAAAAACGTCCGTTTTTAAAACTTTTGTTTGCATTGATACATGTCCCCTGGGGCAGGACCCGGGTCCCCAAACACTTTTTCGGACCATAACTTGCATATAAGCCTTTAAAATTAGCACTTTAGATTTATCCTATAGACTTTAACAGGGTGTTCCGCGGCTTTTCGAATTTGCCGCGAACACCCCAAATTGTTCGCTGTTCGCCGAACAGGCAATGTTCGAGTCGAACATGAGTTCGACTCGAACTCGAAGCTCATCCCTAGTGTACAAAGCAAGGTATAAAAAAAACATGCGTGAGCGAGTTTGGGGTGGAGGAACTTGACTGGCCTGCACAGAGTCCTGACCTCAACCCCAATAGAACACCTTTGGGATAAATTACAGCGGAGCCTGTGAGCCAGGCCTTCTCATCCAACATCAGTCCCTCACCTCACAAATGCGCTTCTGGAAGAATGGTCAAAAATTCCCATAGACACCCTCCTAAACCTTGTGGACGGCCTTCCCAGAAGAGTTTAAGCTGTTATAGCTGCAAAGGGCGGGGCCAACTCAATATTGAACCCTACGGACTAATGGGATGCCATTAAAGTTCATGTGCGTGTAAAGGCAGGCGTCCCAATACTTTTGGTAATACAGTGTATTTTCTGCAATATGGAGCACCAAGTCATGGGTCCAGAGTCTGCGGTCCCACCCAAAAACACTGTAAAATAGGTAACAGATCTTATTGGATTATAAAATTCTGTAAAGTAGTCCAGTATTATCTCTACTATCATTGCACATACAAGCCCTACTGAATGGGGATTTGTAATCCCTCGAAACGCATTCGAAGCACTCTCTTTATATATTCTTTAATATTTAGCACCAAGTCATGGGTTCGGAGACTACAGCCCTGTAACGGGAGTCCCTTTTGGGCATAGGGTGACTGAGAACTGATATCTCGGATTAGATGAGATGGGACATTAATGATAATTCATATATTGCAGGATATCTTGAGATATTACAAGTTGGTTATTCTGACCCCACCAGGTCAATAGGACAGTATTCATTTATGTGGGGACACATGCTTTTGAGGTGTTAATTGAGTCTGCTCCTAGACATTCCATTGTGTGATGCTAATACTGTTTTGTGTGTGGAATGTACTTGTCAACAGTAGTAATTAGGTCATGTTAATTATGTCAGACCGGTGCCAAAACGTCTGACATAGGACTGTGTATTATGCAGGTGAATCGCTTATTGGCGGAGTCCGAATGTCTGGGGGATAATTAATTCCTCTGAATGCCATTATCTAAAAGGATGTGATTGAAGCCCAATTGTGTGATGTGTGGGTGGAGGGTGTCTTTGTTCCTTTGATTACTGTAAAATGTTTGTACTGTATATAAGAAAGCCAAGGTACCATTAAAAGTATTCATTCGCTTGACTCAGAAAACAGAGCGTAAGTCTCGTCTGTCTGAGGGAATTCTTAGGCCTTGTACACACGAGCGGATCTGTCCGATGAAAACGGTCCGCGGACCGTTTTCATCGGACATGTCCGCTCGGAGATTTTGGTCTGATGGTTGTACACACCATCAAACCAAAATCCGCGCGGACAGAATACGCGGTGACGTGACGACGTGACGGCGACAATGACGCGGCGACGTGCGCGAACCCGGAAGTTAAATGCTTCCACGCATGCGTCGAATCACTTCGACGTCATGCGCGGGTTCTCGGGCCAGCGGACATGTCCGATCGGTCATACTGACCATCGGACATGTCATCGTTCCAGCGGACAAGTTTCTTAGTATGCTAAGAAATTTTTGTCTGCCGGGAAACGGTCGGCTGGACAAATGTCCGCTGGAAAACGGTCCGGTCGGCCGTACAGACGACCGAACATGTCCGCGGAAACTGGTCCGCGGACCAGTTTCAGCGGACATGTTCGGTCGTGTGTACGAGGCCTCATGAATCGTGTCTGCTGGCTTGTCGGACTGTCGGATAAGCTGTCTTGGGTTGCTAACAGCCAACCACCCATTGGAAAATGTATTTTTAATCCCTTGAAACGCATTGGAAGCATTATTTTTATATATTCTTCAGTATTTAGCACCAAGACATGGGCCACCGCCCAGAAACAATGCAAAATAGATAAAAAATGTTGCTGGATTTTAAAATTTAGTTAAATCAGTCCAGTATTATCTCCAATCATCAATCATTGCCAAAATACAAGCACCATTGAAGAGGTATTTGTAATCCCTTGAAACGCATTGGAAGCACTCTATTTATATATTCTTCCATATTTAGCACCGAGACATGGGTCCCCACCCAGAAACACTGCAAAATGGATAAAAAAAAATGCTGGATTAAAACATTTAGGTAAATCAGTCAAGTATTATTTCCAATCTTTAATCATTACCAGAATACAAGCCCCATTAAAGAGGGATTTGTAATCCCTAGAAACGCATTGGAAGCACTCTTTTTATGTATTCTTCAATATTTAGCACCAAGTCATGGGTCCCCGCCAAGAAACACTACAAAATAAATATAAGATTTTGCTGGATTTTAAAATTAAGGTAAATCGGTCCAGTATTATACAAGTCCCATTGAAGAGGGATTTGTGATGTCTCAAAACTCATTGAGGGCGCTCTCTTTATATATTCTTCAATATGTAGCAATGAGTCATGGGACCAGAGACTGCAGCTCCAACCAGAAACATTTTAAAATAGGTATAAAACTTTGTTGGATTATAAAATTAAGGTAAAGCAGCCCAGTGTTAGCTCCAATCATTGCTAACATCCAACCACCCATCGAAGAGGTATTTGTAATCCCTTGAAATGCATTGGAAGCAGTCTTTTTATATATTCTTCAGTATTTAGCCAGAAACACTGCAAAATGGATAAAAAAAAAATTGCTGGATTTTAAAATTTAGGTAAATCAGTCCAGTATTATCTCCAATCATCAATCATTGCCAAAATACAAGCACCATTGAAGAGGGATTTGTAATCCCTAGAAACGCATTGGAAGCACTCTATTTATATATTCTTCCATATTTAGCACCAAGTCACGGGTCCCCACCAGGGGCGGACTGACAACTCATGGGGCCCCCGGGCAATATAAGATTATGGGGCCCTTGGGCTTCCCGAGGCAGGGCAGCTAAAATCTCGGGATTTTCACATTAAAAGCATGTCGGTTTCAGACATATCAGGGACAGATGTAAAAAAAACATATAGCTAGATTCACGTACGGCGGCGTATCTTTATGCCGGTGTAGCGCATCCCATATGCGCTACGCCGACATAACATAGTGAGGCAAGTACTGTATTCACAAAGCACTTGCCTCCTAAGTTAGGTCGGTGTAGCGCAAATGGCCCGGCGTAACCCCGCCTAATTCAAAATAGACAGGTAGGGGGCGTGTTGTATGGTAATGAATCGTGACCCCATGTAGATCGTACGGCGCATGCGCGCGCATTGTTCAGAATCACATCGCAAATACTCCTTGATTTCGACGTAACCTACACCCAGCCCCATTCACGTATGCTTACGCAAACGACATAAAATACGACGGCTGTTCCATCGTCTATACCTTGCATGGGCTGCGCCATCTTTTTGGTGGTTTATCTTTATGCCGGAAAAACGCCTTACGTAAACAGCGTATCGGGCGCAAGTACATTTGCATATTCTAGGCGTTAATCCACGTACACGCCCCTAGCGGCCAGCGTAAATATGCAGCTAAGATATGACGGCGTAGGAGACTTACGCCGGTCGTATCTTAGCAACATTTAAGCGTATCTCAGTTTGAGAATACGCTTAAAGATACGACGGCGCGCATTCGGACTTACGACGGCGTATCTACTGATACGCCGTCGTAAGTCTTACTGGATCTGGCTAATAGATTTTTACATACTGTCCCTGGTTTTACTGAGCCTGGCATCCCTGATTGGGCCCCCTAGTGGCATGGGGCCCTCGGGCAGTGCCCGAGTGACTCAATGGTCAGTCCGCCCCTGGTCCCCACCCAGAAACACTGCAAAATAAAGGGAAAAAAATTGCTAGAATTTAAAATTTACGTAAATCAGTTCAATAGTATTTCCAATCATCAATTATTGCCAGAATACAAGTCCCATTGAAGAGGGATTTGTAATTCCTCGAAACGTATTGGAAGCACTCTTTTTATATATTCTTCAATATTTAGCACCAAGTCATTGGACCAGAGGCTGCGGCTCCACACAGAAAAACAGTAAAATAGGTAACAGATTTTGCTGGATTAAAAAACATTTCGGTAAATCGGTCCAGTACTATCTCCAATCATCAATCATTGCCAGCATACAAGACTCGTTAGAGAGGGATTTGTAATCCCTCGAAACTCGTTGGAGGCACTCTCTTTTTTTTATTTCAAAAGTTTTTATTTTGAAGTATAACATATATAAACAGACTGAACATTGGTACAACAGAAGAGGTGTTTTACAAATCAGGATAAAATCCAGGGGTATCAACAATTACTTGAAGAACAGAGACAAGGAGCCTTTCGAAGACCTAGACAATCAATTAACCAGTCGGCGACCGCCGCATGAACATTTACGTCGGCAGAATGGCGCGGACAGGCAAATGGGCCCCCTTTAAATTGCTGCGGTGTGGTCGCGCGTGTGCGCCGCTGATGTCCGCCGGTGTACGGATCTGAAGAACGGGGATGTATCAGTGTAAGCACAACAACTCCCCGTTCTTCCTAGTGACATGTCACTGATCGTCTGTTCCCTGTCATCGGGAACAGCGATCAGTGACGTGGAACGGCAAGCCACGCCCCCTAACTGTTAGAAGCACTCCCTAGGACACGCTTAACCCCTTCAGCGCCCCCTACAGGTTAACCCCTTAGTCTAAAAAACAGGGATTCAATACAGTAATATAACAATAACAAAATAATACAACACCACAATACAATACAATACAATGAATAGAAATACATACAATGCTGCTAAAGTCTTATGGGCGTGTCCGAGTAAGGGAGTGCCCCCCCCCCTGCCTCCAGAAACGATCATAAGCTCGTCTATTAATCGCTGATAGAATCCTGAATCTGCGCCATTCCATAGAATAATGCATATCCAGATTGTACCCTTATTAAGGTGGAATGGAGGCTATCTACAGGCGTACGCTACGAATCCCAAGCCATGCTGATCAGACAAGACCCAGATAAGAACGCACATCTGTCCATAACCACTCGTGTGCTTGCGGAGTGAGCGCACCCCCTCCTCAACGATCGTCTGTGCCAAATGCACAGAGGGCCCCTCGCCGGCGGACATATGCCCACGCCGCAAACATCACATTCCAACCTCAAGACATTTTCTACTACCAGACGAGATTCAACCAGCCTCAGACTATTTAGAGAGGGGCTGCGGAAGTACTAAGACTGGGTGCCATTATGACAATACATCTTCAAATTTCCACCGCAATGTCACCGTCTTCCTCCATGGCAGCGAGCATCCATTCTTCACCCCACTTCTCCCGGGGGCCGCGAACTCCAGCTCTGTCACTGGCCGGAGTCGCGTGATGTCACTCCCGCGTGTGCGTGAGCCGCCTTTAACGGCATGACCCCGACTTGAAACGGCACAGCGTGCCCTTTCAAGACGGCACATGCGCCGTTGAAGGTGTCGCTCGGGGAAATAGAAAATATCTCTGAGACCCTAAGACCTTAATCTAGGCTTACCTGTAGGTGTAAATTCTCCCTGAGGGTTTACAACCACTTTAAAGACGGCCCTGTATGTAGCACCAAGTCATGGGACCAGAGACTGCGGCTCTACCCAGAAACACTGTAAAACAGATAACAGAATTTGCTGGATTATAAAATTTAGGTAAAGCAGTCGGGCGATTGAGCACAGTCCCAATGTTTCCTGCACAGCCACCCACTGATGGATTTCAATGGTTGCTCGGAATTACTCTGGAAAACAATCGAATTTTGCCTTTAGGAAAAAACTCTGCTGGGAGAGACACTGATTAGCAAAAGGCCAGAGGACGGGAGCGAAGAGAGATAATTACAGACGGTGCTGATGAAACCTCATGACAAGCGCTGAAATTAGCGGTCACGGATCGCCGCCGGACGACCTTTTCACTTTATCATCCTAATTGCAGCTCTTCCTCGGTGAGCCCTAATAGACGGCTCGTCTCCGGTGGAGCGTTCCGGGTCAGGGCCTAGAGAGTTCAGTCTTTGCGGAGATTATTCCTGAACCTTCCTCTGGTTGACAAATTGCGGTGAAAAATGAATAAAAACGCCAATTTATCAAGAGTCTGATTGGTAATTATAATCATCGTCCTCTTTATTATAGATCGTGGGTCATCCAACCTCCAGGTCCAATTTAAAGTTTCCACATGGTGAAAGGTCGGCGTTGTGTTGAGTAGACCACGTCCAGCGGGAGGCCGTGGCTACACCTGACCCCGGGTATTCCTGCACGAGAGAAGATACAACCGTTTAATGGACAATTATGGTAGTGCCAGGAATTATACTGCTTGAAGACATATATAACACAGATATTATTTATTATTATTATACAGGATTTTCAGTATCTCACAAAAGTGAGTACACCCCTCACATTTTTGTAAATATTTTATTATATCCTTTCATGTGACAACACTGAAGAAATGACCCTTTGCTACAATGTAAAGTAGTGAGTGCACAGATTGTCTAACCATACGCCGCACACTGCATCAAATAATTCTGCATGGCTGTTGTCCCAGAAGGAAGCCTCTTTTAACCACTTAAAAAAGTGGATGTAAATCCGAATTGTGGGCCTGATTCAGGTACCTGCGCTGCGGCGTAACGCATCCCGTTTACGTTACACCGCCGCAAGTTTTCAGCGTAAGTGCTTGATTCACAAAGCACTTGCGTGTAAACTAGCGGCGGCGTAGCGTAAAGCCGTCCGGCGCAAGCCCGCCTAATTCAAATGGGGCGTGTACCATTTAAATTAGGCGCGTTCCCGCGCCGGACGTACTGCGCATGCTCCGTTTTGAAATTTCCCGCCGTGCTTTGCGCGAAATGACATCGCCCGACGTAATGTTTCGAACGGCGACGTGCGTTGCGTACTTTCGTATTCCCGGACGACTTACGCAAAAAAAAAAAATTGAAATTCGACGCGGGAATGACGGCCATACTTTAACATGGGCTGTCTATTGTTACACCACCTAAATAGCAGCCGTAACTTTGCGACGCGAAAAGCCGACTAGCGACGACGTAAGAGAATGCAACCTCTCACCCTGAGCTTCCCTCTCCTCATTGTCACTGTGTGGGCAGAAGCTGCCTCTCACCCTGAGCTTCCCTCTCCTCATTGTCACTGTGTGGGCAGCAGCTGCCTCTCACCCTGAGCTTCCCTCTCCTCGTTGTCACTGTGTGGGCAGCAGCTGCCTCTCACCCTGAGCTTCCCTCTCCTCATTGTCACTGTGTGGGCAGAAGCTGCCTCTCACCCTGAGCTTCCCTCTCCTCATTGTCACTGTGTGGGCAGCAGCTGCCTCTCACCCTGAGCTTCCCTCTCCTCGTTGTCACTGTGTGGGCAGCAGCTGCCTCTCACCCTGAGCTTCCCTCTCCTCGTTGTCACTGTGTGGGCAGAAGCTGCCTCTCACCCTGAGCTTCCCTCTCCTCATTGTCACTGTGTGGGCAGAAGCTGCCTCTCACCCTGAGCTTCCCTCTCCTCATTGTCACTGTGTGGGCAGCAGCTGCCTCTCACCCCAAGCTTTCCTGCTTCTTGAATATTGGAGAGGGTCTACGTGATCCTCCGATTGCTCATGCCCCCCTTCCCCTTGTCTCTACTGGCTGCGATCTTGCTATGCAGACATTGAGATTCATGGGAAATTTAGTCTTTAAGGGGCATTGTACAATACAATGAATGGCTGCAGAAGTTCAATACTAAGGCTGCCCTGTGTCAAGATGAGGAGAGATCCAAAACTTTTCCCAGGCAGAGTACCAGAGGTATGAGTATTGCCACAAGGGGAGAGATAGAGTGGCGACCTGTGCTATCTGGGTCTGCACTCCTACTAAAAGGGAGAGTGAGAGAACTGATAAGAGCTGATCCAGAGCCACAGAGGAGCCGCGTGAGGACCAAGTTCCTGAATGCTGGGTTGGAGCTGTGCATATTTTGAGGCTGTGCGTGTCTATTTAAGGGCTAAGAGTAGTGTTGCTCACGAATATTCGCATTTCGAATATTCGTTACGAATATGGCATATTCGAATATTCGCGAATAACTCGAATTTCGCGGCCAAAATTCGCTATTCCGAATATTCGTATTTTTCCATTTTTTTTTTTAAAACAGATCACATCCTATCGACGTCTAAAAGCATTGCTGGTATGATTAGAGACCATGGGCCGAGTAGCTAAGCTGAGGCGATCCTTTTATGTTGCCGAATATTCGCAATCGCGAATATTCGATTTCCGAATATTCGCAAATACTTTCTCCGCCCCTTCTTTTGCATCAGAGCCAATCAGAGTTCTCCTACCACAGTTGTCAAAATCTCGCAATCAATTTCGCATTCGCATTAGCGAAATTTCAATAAAATATCACCAATATTCGATTTCCGAATATTCGCGAATACTTTCTCCGCCCTTCTTTTGCATCAGAGCCAATCAAAGTTGTCAAAATCTCGCAATCAATTTCGCATTAGCGAAATTTCGATAAAATATCACCAATATTCGATTTCCGAATATTCGCGAATACTTTCTCCGCCCTTCTTTTGCATCAGAGCCAATCAGAGTTGTCAAAATCTCGCAATCAATTTCGCATTCGCATTTTTTTTTATAAAATATCACGAATATTCGATTTTAGCGAATATTTCACGAATATTCGTCTATATATTCGTGATATATCGCGAAATCGAATATGGCGTATTCCGCTCAACACTAGCTAAGAGACTGAGCCATCCAGATTCCTTGTGCCCTGGGACCAGAGCTTGGAGACCTGTTGCCGCATGTGCCTACAGCCAGTGAGAACTGAGACTTTGGGGCAACTGATCGCCACGTGTACTGGAGTTGCATACTGAGGGAGATAAGCGCAACTGCAAAGCTTAACCCCTTAACAGAGACTGCCCCTTACTTAGCAGCCCACCGGCCATCCCTTGTGTACAGTCTTAAAGGGACAGCTCCATGTGCACTACCTACAGAAAGGCCTCAACTACAACTGGTCAACATAGGGTTGCCACCTTTTCTTCGAGCCAAACCTGAACACTTTAGCGGCACAGGGCACGTTTTTTTTTCCGTAGTATACACAATCGGATAATAAAAGACCTGGGGCACCTTTGGGTGCCTCAAGTACAGTGGTATTGCAGCGCGCTGCGGCAAACAGTGGGTGTGGCCAAACTGCTCTTGCTGACATCGTGGCTCCCCCTCAGTGATGCCAAACCTGCCCCCAGACAGCGGCCCGCATCTCCCCCGAATGGCAACAGATTTTTGTGTGACTACCTCAGTTACTTGAGAAACCACAGCCCAGTCTAAATAATGTGTCCGGTTTCAGGCAGACTGAAACCCGGACACAAGATCCCAAACCCGAACTGTCCGGGTGAATTCTGGACAGGTGGCAACCCTAGGTCAACACCAACAGTTAGGCACCAGGTACTTTGTTGTCACCTTCAGGTTTACCACTTTGTTAGAAATGCATAAACCTACCCACTAAAAGGTTGTACGCCTCAGGGACACTGTATGCACAATTTTTGAATAGTCATTGCAAAGAGTGGCAGTACTACAGAGGACCTATCATACCAAGCAGCGCCTACCGGGGTAGTGCTAAAAGGTTACCGTTTAGTGTCTTACAAAACTGATTCTGAGCCGAGTCAAATTCACTACAGTGTAAGTCCAATCCTGACAAAGTCACTAATAATATTGTAAACAAAGAAGGGGGTTGTGGCTCTGAACTGAATGGCAATAACAGTGGCTCCTTGCTCTCAGTCTTCTGTCGGCTATGTGTAGGGGCCCAATCTTTAAGGTGGTGTACATGAAAACTTCCTTTTAAGATTCTGCATGCAATGGTTAACGCTCTGCTAGCAGTGGCACAAAATATACCCAGCAAGCGTCCACTCACCAGTCCTGTTTGCTCAACAGGCACTGGTCCAAATGCTGGACAACAGGTGCTCTCTTGTCACTGCTCTCGGTGTAAAGCGCTGCCTTTTCCAGTTCCAACTGCTACCATCATGGCCTGCGGCCAAGGGATGATGCTCCTTGGCTGCACGCACTCACACAAAGCAGAGATGTGTTAGCTCTATCTTTCCTGTGGCAAAAGAGATCACACTCCTCCACACATCTTGAGGAAACGGCTCACTTTCCTCTCCTTATGTTCCTCCCTTCTGGGAATTGTAATTTGTCCTCCTGTTCGCCTCCATGGTAGAGTCCTTCCCATAAACTATATCTCCCACAATCCAGCTTGGTCTGCACAGGAGTCTTTTTCAGTTCTCAGTCCCACTAGCTCCTTCTGGTGAGTGGAGGCTAGACTGCTTTGGCTTTATCCACCTAGGAGTCCTGTGTTGGCACAAGAGCAGCACACTATCCTTATGGTTGCTCTCTCTGGCCCGCTAAGCACCTGGCTGCATACGTTATAGCACAGTCATGTGTTATATCAAATTAATTGTGATTTACGTTTACATTTGGGTAGATGCTTGTTGAATTCTCTTATAATGTAATGAATTTGCCTGATGTACCGTATTTATCGGCGTATACCGCGCACTTTTTTGCCCTGAGTATTGAATACTGCGCCGACATATACCGAGCGCAGTACACTCGGGTATAGTCGGGCAGTCTCGGCACCTTCCGCGTTCACGTCCTGGACGTACAGGACGTCAGCGCGGGTAGCCGAGCATTGCCGACAATACACGAGTGTACTGTGCTCTGTATATGTCGGCGCAGTATTCAAACTCGGCACGGGAAATGAGTGGGCAGGACGTGAGGACGCCGCAGAAGGACGCCGGACCCGCCAAAGAGGACACCGGACCCGCCGAAGAGGACACCCGAAGCCGCAGAAGGACACCCGAAGCCGCAGAAGGACGCCGCACCCACCGAAGAGGACACCCGAAGCCGCAGACGAACGCCGGACCCGACGAGGCCGCCGATGGACGCCGCGCAAGACACCAAAACTGTAAGTACAAAAAAAACTTTTTTTCCACAGGATTCGGGTCAACTTTAGGGGTGCGCGGTATACGCGGGAGCGCGTTATACCGCGATAAATACCGTACATAATAGAATAGTCATGTGTTGAATCAAATGAATTGTGATTTAATTATACATTGGGGTAGATGCTTGTTATTAATGTAGCATTATCATATCAGGATTTATGAATTGTGTGGAGAGTTTGAGAGCTGGAATGTACGAAAGGGCAATTTTAGGTCCAGTACAGCCAGACTCAAATGCACATTCTCTCTAAATGGTTTTATATTGCTCAATTACGGCTTGTTCAGATTATTCTGAGAAGTTTTATGGCCTAGTAATTATACGTCATGTGTAATTAAAATGCCCTGCTATACAAAGCATATCAGTACTCTCACTTGGCAGACTTCTGCTAAGTACGTAGATGTTTTTGATAAAAGTTTTAAATGCAGTTTTACAATGACCTTTAGCAACTGTGTGGGTAGAATATGGATTATGTCAGGTCTCTGCTTGCCTTAGGATACAAGTTTTAAAGCTGTTCAGAATAAACTTTGATACCAGCGGGGGGGGGGGGTTGGATCTGGGGGGCCCCTTGTTATTAAAGGGTTCTTCCAGATTCTGATAATCCCCCCACAGACCCCCACAACCCATGGGAAAGGGTTGTGGCCAGGGGAGTCCCCTTGGCAAGGCACCCCCCACATGTTGAGTAAAGGTGGTCTAGTATGATTCAGGAGGGGAGGAATACCCTTTCCTTTCTCTCTCCCATTGTGTGCCTCCTAGGTGTGCATTCCCATTGTTAATTGAGTTAATTGCACCACCTCCGCCCTCTCCTCAAAATCATCAGTAATCAGAATTTACTATACCATTCCTACGCTGATGACACCCAACTTTACTTTCGTATCAGCAGGAAAAAGGATCATTACCTCGGACTAGAGAAAGGCCTTACTCTGATAGAGAACTGGATGACTGAGAGTTACCTTAAACTCAATGGATCAAAAACAGAACTTCTTCTGTTCAACGCTAACCGAAAGAGACCTGCTACGACAACATGGAAGCCCCCGCCCATCCTGGGACAAACCATCAGCCCAAGCACCAAAGTCAAAAGCCTCGGAGTCACATTTGACTCCGACATGACAATGGATGCACAAATAGGTTCAGTAGTCAGCGGATCTCACCATCTGCTGCGCCTGCTACGCAGACTGGTGCCCTTCATTCCAAAAGAAGACACCAGCTGTAGTGGTGGGAACAATAATCAACTCCAGGCTCCATTATGCAAATGCCCTTTACCTCAGACTCCCAAAATACCAGGTTGCCTGTCTTCAAGGCGTCCAAATACGGCTGCACGACTGGTAACAGGAAAAAAAACCCTGGGAATCAATCACTCCCTCCCTCAGGTCCCTCCATTGGTTGCCTGTAAAAGACTGTATCACATTTAAGGCGCTCTGCCTCGCGCGCAAACGTGTACAAGGAAGCGCGCCCCAATATTTGTGTGAGAAATTAAAAAGCCACAACCCCAATCGCGTTCTCCGTTCTACCAAACAAAATTTACTCCTAATCCCCAAGGCCCGCTACAAGTCCAAAGGAGAACATAGATTTTCAGTACAAGGACCTCCACTGTGGAACGCATTACCAACCAATTTCCGAATGGAAGTGAATCACCAGGCCTTCAGAAAAAAGCTCAAAACCCACCTGTTCTGAAGGCAATTAATCGAAGGAAATGGATACCAAGCCCCTTGAGGCGATTCAGTTTGAAAGTGTAGCGCTATACAAGTTTCACTCACACACTCTCCTATTGTTTCTGTGTGTCTGCTAATCCTCTTGGAGATGTGATTAGCATTGTGTCCACTTTACCTGGTTACTGGACCATTGTGAGATGTTTATGTGTTTATGTTAATGTATATGTAGCACTACCCCCGAAGGAGCTGCTGAGTATTTTTGGGTCTGTACTCTGCCTATCAACCCCAAATAAACAAAGTTAAACAGGTACAGTGGACTGCTTACAGGGCCCTGCAAGAGTCAATAATAAATATTAAACCGCAATACTGTACGGAATGAGTATGATGAAATTACTCTATGTGTAGGAGTCTAAACTCTTTAACTCCCCCTAGCTGGCAGTTCTTGAACACGTGTCCTACTATGGTGGCTTGGTTGATCAGACCAAGCCCTACTACAATTGTTCCTTAACAGTTAACCAATGTCTTCGCTAGCATTAGTTGGTGCACATAAACAACTTGTAATCCAATGGGAATAAGTGAACTGGGAACAAACGTTTGAACAAGTATGGTGTGTTGGCAACGCAAACGCCAATTCCTCTGATATCTGATATACAGTCACTGCCGGATGCTGTGTATCCTTGCACGTGGTTTGTTAACCTTCAAGCAACAATGGTGAGTCTACTCGATCCACCTTCCTGCGACAGTTATTACATTGTGGGCAGGTGCCCTTTTCACCCAATGAGGCCTCACCTCTCCGGTACACTCCGTCTGTGAAGTCCCGGTCCTTGGTTTCTCCGCAACTGACCGTCCCTGGTCCTCTGCATAGCCGTCATAAGATGCTGGTCAGCCGGTGACACTGGTTGCTCTGGAACGTAGGCCACAATCTTCCGTCAAAGATCCCCTGTCAGGATGGACGATCAACGCTGACTACAGTAGGCCCAGGCTTTTGAGGCCTAGATTTCCTGGAAGCAGGCCTCAACACAGGCTTCCTGCTTGCTAGGCGAGGCGGTCCCAAGAGAGCGAGCCGAGGCCTTACTTCCCCTTAAATCCGGTTAACCAGCTGGCTGTGCAGGCAGCAATGCACCTTGGCTGGCACAGTTGCACTGTGGGTATCGTAATCTGTCAAACACCCAAGGCAATGGAGTCTTTATCTCCCGCGACTTCAAGTACCAACATGCATTGTTGTAGTAAAAGTAAACCCAAGTGGTGGCAATATAACAATCGGCCACCGGAGGGAGCTGAGTGCCTTCTTAATTAGAACAGGTACCGGATTTGCCGGTGTATAAGGCGACCGGGTGTATAAGACGACCCCCTAATTTTACATTTTTTTTAAGATGTTTTGCTTGTACTCACCCTATAAGATGACCCCCCTTCAGAGGCTTCTGACGCTTCATATTTCTTCCTTCTGGAGCCATATTCCTCTTCCTTCTTGCTGGAGCTGAAGCCAATCACAGCCAGCGATGTATTCTATTAATGAATACAAAGAATGCTTGGATTGGCAGAGGCTGTAACATCATTAGCCCACGCCTCTCTGACTCTCAAAGCCAATCCGAGCAGACTACTGTGTATGATGCTTGGGGTAAAGGGCTGGTATTAGCTATCAGCAGGGCTTTTTTTCTCAGAGAATAGGTGCAGGAACTTGTCAGAAACCATGAAACAGACCGAGACAGAGGTACAGTTAAATCACACTTGTTTATTAATAATAATAATAATAGTAAAAGGTAAACAGAGCAACGTAGTCAAATCATAGCCAGAGTTCGGTAACTGGAACGGATAGTCAGACAAGCCCGGGACGTCAGGGAGCCAGAGATCAGCGTAATTCAGGACAGGCCAGGAAATCAGGAAACTGCGTAGTGGAACAGAAAACGATTACACAGGAGAGAGTCTCTGGATGTGTTTGCTCAAGGCGAAGGCAGAGATCATCTGGGCTTAAGTAAGCAGGACTGACGAGCAGGATATCATCAACAGGTAAGTCACTGTGGAGAGATAGCAGCTGGCAATTAACTGACTGCTGAGCGGCCAGCACAAAGAAGGAAGGGCTGAGTCCAGTCCTGACAGAACACTTCCTTCTTAATCACATCTTGCCTCCACCCCCAACCAACCTCTGAGCACCATCCCTTGTTTCCACCCCCTACCCACCTCCCAGTACTGCTCCTTTTAGAGAATACAGAGTCAAATATCATTTTGTGGTGAAAAGTAATAAAGCAATAAAATGATGACACCCCCCCCCCCCTCTTCCAGAAACAATAAGCCTCTGCAACAAAATACCCCAGAAGAAACAACAGATATCTGAGCAGCCTGCATTATAAGACTCTTCTCCTGTTGCCGGAGATCCCTCCGGCAACAGTGTTGACCCCCCAGCAACATAAGTCCTCCAACATCAACAATAGACCACCGCACAAAAATAGATCTCCTCCAGCAACAATAGAACCTCCAGTAGCCAGCTTCAATAGACCCTCCAACACACCCCAGCACCCTTTGCCATTACCTACATGCAGTAATGGCGGTGCCAGGACTGCATTCCCCTTTGTTCCAGCTCAGTGGCGGTTGGTGCTCAAATTTTTTTTGGGGGGGGGCGCAAACAAAACAAAAAAAAACAAACAATTGCAGCCTCACTGTACCTATCAATTGTCACCACTGTACCATGCCATCAAATGCAGTCACTGTGCCATCAAAACGCAGCCACTGGGCCATCAAAACGCAGCCACTGTGCCATGCCATCAAAACGCAGCCACCGCGCCATGCCATCAAAACGCAGCCACCGTGCCATGCCATCAAAACACAGCCACTGCGCCATCAATTGTCACCATTATGCCATCAAACACAGCCACTGTGCCCCCAATTGTCTCCACTGTGCCCCCAATTGTTGCCACTGTGCCCCCAATTGTTGCCACTGTGCCCCCAATTGTTGCCAGTGCCACTGTGCCCCCAATTGTTGCCACTATGCCCCCAATTGTTGCCACTGTGCCCCCAATTGTCACCACTGTGCCCCCAATTGTCGCCACTGTGCCCCCAATTGTAGCCACTGTGCCCCCAATTGTCGCCACTGTGCCCCCAATTGTAGCCACTGTGCCCTCAATTGTTGCCACTGTGCCCTCAATTGTCACCACTGTGTCCCCACTTGTAGCCACTATGCCCCCACTTGTAGCCACCGTGCCCAGTACCCCCCCTGGCACTTTATGGCTTCTACATCCCTCGATGTCCCTCGTCCCGCCCTCGATGACGCTGGCCCTGATAGGCACATCAACTCAGCCAGTCAGCTGCCGCTATTCAGCTGACCGGCGCTCAATGTCCGGTCAGCTGAATAGTGGGCGGCAGCGGCGAAAATATACAGATTCATACAGTGTATGAATCTGTATATTTTACTGGCTGTGAGCGAGCCAGAGGGGGCGGCGCTCCTGCGTCCCTATGGACGCACCACCACTGCAAAAGCCCTGGCTATCAGTCTGCTGGAAGGGTTTGGAGGACAAAGGGCACTGTTTGGCGGAGGCAACGAGGCAGGGTGCCAGGCAGTCTGTCACCGCCACCCCCATGCTATTTTATTTACAACATCTTGTATATTACCTAGAAAACTGGCATTTTCATTTGACAAATGTGACTTCCATTGATATCATTGGAGTTCTCATTTGGCATCTGAACTTCTTTGAACCTTGCTTGAACTGAACCCAGGGCGGTTCTGCTCATTGCAAGTCACAACGTGTATATGGCTAGCCTAAGAGCCCATTCACACCTTGGCGTTTTGTCGCCTGTAGCGCGACGCGCACAAACGCCAGAGGGACCAAAATACATGTAAGGCTATGGGCATGGTTCACATCTGCACGCTGATGCGCCTGACGCGCATCGCCTGTAGTCAAAAGAAGTTCCGGACCCTTTTTTGTCGCGCAATACGCGCGATATGCGCGTATTTGAGCGTTTTTGGTTTTCCATTGAAATCAATGTAAAACGCCAGATACGCGCGTATTGCGCGACAACAAGCGTTTGCTACGGGCGTTTTGTCAATAGAACTTGTCGCCCATGCAGAAGATTAAAAAAATCTACCAACATAGCAACAAGTGATGAAAAGATGATAGTTTTTCCTATTGGCTAAAAAAAAAACGTCTAAGTACAAAAACGTCGGACAACGCTGTATGCAAACGCGCATATTAGCATGAATACGCGCGACAAAACGCCGAAAAAAAACGCCGATAAAAACGCCGCTATTGCCTACGCCTAGGTGTGAATGCAGCCTTAGGCTGCCTGTGTTCACTGTCTGTGTACTGAATGGCTTTTTTTTTTACCTATCTCCATCTACAGTAAGTACCCAGAAATGAGCTGTTTTGTATTCACGCCATTGTGTCAATGACTCTTATTAGGCTTTGGATGAATGCTGGTAAATGTTCTTTATTGATATCTTGATTATGGATGAAATGAAATCCACTATGGAGATTTATTATCTGTGAAACACGCTGAGATGTTGTCTCGTCCCACTGCAAGTATCGGCTTCAGACTTGGAGGACAATTGAAGTGTGAAACTAATAAGCAGGCCTAATTTACGAGCCGCAGTGCGCTTGGAGACGAAAGGAAGATATTATGGTCATAGATATTATTGAATATGATAAGAGTATCTCTTGTATGGGTACTTCATCTTGTTGAGTATTATTTTAATAATGTTTTAATGTGAACAAAAATGTATATGATTTATGAGAATGCGTTTTTGAGCATTGGTGTCCCAACTGGGTGAATTTAGCAGATTAAAGCCCTATTGAGGACACATCAATAAATATTCAGTCTGATAGACTTTTCATTACCAAATTCCATATCCATAGTCTTACATTGCTGGTACACCATTTACTCAGATTGTCCAAAAATGGCTGTGCAGTCCAATGGACTCAGTTTGACAACAGGTGGTAATTTTTTGGGGGGGGGGGGTGGGGTTGGCAAACAGTACCTACCCCCTGTCGGTCGGCAGGCGGATCTAGCGCACTTACCTAATCTATGCAGCGATTCACCGGTGGCTTCCTTTGCTCGGCGATGGCAGCGTCAACTTTTCCTTCCTCTGCTCCCCACGGTCATCGGCGGCTTCCGTTTCCTCCCTCCTTCTCGGCGGCCAATCGGAAGTCTTCTCTTTATCAGCCAATCGAAAAACGGGTCTCAGACCTGCTTCTGATTGGCCGGATTGAGAATCAGTGTTGCAACAGTGAATATTCAAGCGGATGTCCGCTGAAATTTTTTTTTATTAAAAGCCAGCAGCTACAAACACTGCAGATGCTGACTTTTAATATTAGGACACTTACCTGTCCTGGAGTCCAGCGCTGTCCGCAGCAGAGGACGAGCGATCGCTCGTCACTCTGCTTCCCCCCAACATCCTCGGTGAGGGAACCAGGAAGTGAAGCGCTCCGGCTTCACTGCCCGGTTCCCTACGGCGCATGCGCGAGTCGCGCTGCGCCGTCTGACTGGCTCCCGCTGTGTTCTGGGAGCTGAGTGTTCCCAGAACACAACGGGGGGGGGGGGGATGCGAACTGACATTCTGCCCGCAGTCTAGACGCAGACTGTGTGGCCGGAAGTGGGTGCAAATACCTGTCTTTAGACAGGTATCTGCACCCCCCTCCTCCTTGAAAGGTGTCAAATGTGACACCGGAAGGGGGGAGGGTTCCGATCAGCGGGAGTTCCACTTTAGGGTGGAGCTCCGCTTTAATTCGCTGTTGTAACACATGGGTGGGTTCATGGCGCAATTTGCTGCGCTCCAAGCCCACCCTATTTTGAAGCCTATTAAAGCATATGAATGAATGAATGAATGAAAAACTTATATAGCGCGGCACATGCAAACTGAATCACTTATGGCTCTAATCGGGTGCTTCAATCCCCCCCATTATAATATCAACTTAGCTTATCCCGGAGGCTTCCCTTCTCTCTCAATCCAGGTCCTAAGGTCACCCACCTGAGGCAGCATGGTAGCACAATCTCTGTCAATCCAGGTCCTCAGGTTACCCACCTGAGGCCACATGGCAGCACAATCTCTCTCAATCCAGGTCCTCAGGTCACCCACCTGAGGCCACATGGCAGCACAACTTCTTTCAATCCAGGTCCTAAGGTCACCCCCCTGAGGCCACATGGCAGCAAGTGCCGGGTGAGGCAGCGCCTCTCCCCCAGCCTCGCACAATCATCTGCTAGGATTGATCAAGAGCCCATGTTCTATATAAATACAGGCACGCAGCATGCATAGGGGCACCATCCCTTTTAATTGTATTCATGCTACCATCTGCATGGTTCCTGCATATTATCAAGTACTTTCCTTAGTTGCTAGGATACGTGAAACTTCAAGACAGCATGAGCAGCACCAAAGCACATTGAGCAGTCTATACTAGCCGATCACCACTCTCTGTTAAGCAGATAGCAATTACATTTACCTAGCTGTCGCTCTAAATAGAGAAACCAAAAACTGTTATACACTAATCCAAGCACCTACCGAGGAGGGTGCTACATCTTTGATAAGGGGAGTGGATGTTAATGTAACTATGCCATCACAAAAAACTAAGGGGGGAAGAGAACAGTAAGTTCATTTTAAAAACATTATAAAGTAAAAAAAAAAGGTGTCAATAGGGCTTTAAAATATAGCATAATGAAAACCAGATATTTTTCGGATCATCAGGAGAGGTCTCTCGGAGTGACCCTGTAATGTTTTTTTTCTATGATTACCGTAATCAGGAATTATAGTATTTTCATCTAGATGTAATCTTGACGCATACAGTCTCACTGCCAAGGTAACGATGGAGGAGGAGGGGCTGGGTGGTGACCGATGAATAATTTTATCCAAAACTACAGAAAATCGATAAAAGTTCGTGCAGGATTGGGAGTCTCGACATCACCTATTGATTGTCCTGTCATGGGGTAAAACGAGGCCTTCACAACAACTCAACCTGACCTCTGGAACCATAATATGAAATCTTTCTCTAGTCACCGCTATGAAGATTGACGGGTTGGATTCAGACTTCTAATGAACGTCATGGACAGAGGCAACTTGCACTAGAGTTTTACAAAACCTTCAGGCTTAAAAAAGTGTGCAAGGAGGAAACTGCTATAAGCAAAGGGAGGAAGCCATATCAACCAGTCAGAGTACAACTCAAACTGCCGTTTCTGAATATTTGATCGGGGTTAGTTACCGTATTTATCAGGGTATAGCGCGCTCCCGCGTATAGCGCGCACCCCTAAAGTTGCCACGAATTCCTGTGAAAAAAAGATTTTTTGTACTTACAGTTTTGGTGTCTTGCGCGACGTCCATCGGCGGCCTCGTCGGGTCCGGCGTCCTTCTGCGGCGTCCTCCCCGCTCGTTTCCCGCGCCGAGTTTGAATACTGCACCGACATATACAGAGCACAGTACACTCGTGTATTGTCGGGCAGGTTCGGCTACTCTCGCGCTGACGTCCTGTACGTCCAGGACGTCAGCGCGAGAACAGCCGAGACTGCCCGACTATACCCGAGTGTACTGCGCTCGGTATATGTCGGCACAGTATTCAAACTCGGCGCGGGAAAGTGGGTATCGACGTATATCGTGCACCCACGATTTTGCCCTGGGTAAAAAAGTGCGCGGTATACGCCGATAAATACGGTATATAAAATGTAGCGCCCATGTACTTTATAGTACTGGTGCTAGTCAAATTTAAATATAGATCAGAGTGTAGTTAAACTCTGATCATGATTGTTAGATGCTACAATAGGGTCTCTGTCTCAGCTTGGCTGTGCCATGGTTCATTCTGCTGTATTGGGGTGTTCTTCCAACCCCGGTGCTGCAGGTGGCAGCAGTGGGGTCGAGGTTTGAGTGCTCTTCCCAGCAGCCAATCACGAGGGTTTGTCCTCGCTGTGCATGCTGGGGAGGGTATTTATGGGACAGACGTCATTGTTCTGGGTTTTTCTTCGTCCAGTGTGGCACCCACATCACGGCGCCCTGGCGTTATTGTTATGTATCACGTACCTGGTAGCCAGAGCCCGATGGTAGGAGAAGGCCTCTCTTACAGCTCCGGCTCGTGAGCTGCCGGATTGGGAACAGCAGACTCAGGAGCCTGGCGGGGTAGGAGTGCCGGCGTGCTGGGTAGGTGAAGCAGGTGCTGACTTCCTCTGAACGGGTAGGCTGGAAGATGATTGGATCAATGATAGCAGACGGAAGCAGAGTCAGGTAAGCCGGGTCACAACAGATGGTTCAGGTAATCAGATGCAGCAGGCAGAAGAGTAATCAGGGTACAAGCAGGAAGGTCTGGCAATGGTAGGTCAATCAGAAGAGGTGGTCAATGGAAGCCGAGGTCAGGATCGGAGAGGTACGGATGGTCAAACAAGCCGGGTCACAAGTTCAATCAGAAGTTCAAATCAGGTAAGCAGGTTCTCAGGTTCAAGTTCAATCAGGGACTGCAGATCAGACAGCAACTTGCAGGAAGCAAGGACTGAGCTTTTAAAGGCGTTTTGGCGCCAAGGAGGGTTCACGTGCACGCGCGCGCGCCGCTGACGCACGCGCGCGTCCCGCTGATGCACGCCGCTGTCTCAGCCCAATGCTGGGCTGACGATTTTGGAAGGTGAGTCCCTGACAGTTATGGCCTACCTGGCCGGGGCATGCGTGCCACGCTGTGTTCCTGATTCCGGGACCATATTGGCCCGGAGCATCTGAATCAGCAATGGGGATCCAGTGAGCGTCTGGGTTCCCACCTTTGAAGATCCCAAGCTGGGTGCTGTTCGATGGGGAGTCAGTCTGAGGAGCGCCATTGAGAGGCTGGCGGTCCAATAGGGCTTGTATAAACCACCAGGGATCACAGGTAGCCGGACACAGCGGAACTGATCACCTGTCAGTCAATACCGGGGCGACAAGTTGAAGGAGATCCAGACGTAACTCAACCAAGGAGGCATATCTTCAAGAATCCTACCCAGAGGGGACCTGTGGCAGAGGTATCTTCTGAGGCTCATTGAGAGGGGTCTGTGGCAGAGACGTTCTCTCAGGTTCAAGTTCACCAAGGAGGGTCTGTGGCAGAGACTTTTTCCCAAGTTCAAGTTCACCAAGGAGGGTCTGTGGCAGAGACTTTGTCCCAAGTTCAAGTTCACCAAGGAGGGTCTGTGGCAGAGACTTATTCCTATAATAGCAGAAAGAAAAGACGAGGAGAAGTAAAAGACAGTGAGAACGAAGAGTAGAGGACATAGAAAGAAAGTGTAGCGCTACCCCCTCAGGAGCCGCTGATTAGATTTTGGGATCGGCGTATTTAAGTTAACTCCGTGATGTGTCTAAAGGTGATGATAGCAACGAGAGCAGTAACGGAATCTCCAGACTGTTGGTTGACGCTTTCAATGCTCTATTTCTGGTCCAACACGACCAACAGTCAACCTGAGGCAGATAGGACAGATTGGTGAAAGAAAGAATAAACCTTGCAGATACAGGCAATGGACGATCAGAAGCAGTCCTGCCTCCAGTAGTAACTCTTTCCTCGTCGCCACTTCAGCCGAAGTGGGTAAAGTGCCCCCGGACAGACCCCTTTCACAGGCCTGGCAGCCAGAGTGTCACCTAGCTCTCCTGGGAAGGAACAAGTCTCTGCCACAGACTTGGCTCTAATGGAATTTGGATCTTAGGATGAGACCTCTGCCACAGGCCTAGTACTTTAGGAGTTTGGATAGTAGAGCGAATCCTCCCAGTGCATAATTTGGGGCCACCGACTGACAGTTTGCCGCATACAACCTGTCAGTGTCCGGTACCCAGATCCCCGATGGTTCGTTCAAGCCCTATCACCTGCCTCCGGGTTCTCCTCAAGCCGATCCCCCACCGAACAGCACAACTCGCTTGGGATCTTCTCAATAGAGATGGGGGAACCCAGTAAGTCACTGGGGCCCCTTTGCAGCATCAGATGCTCCGGGCCATGAGGGCCCAGAGTCAGGAACTCCGTGCAGCACGTGCGCCCTGGGCTGGTAGGCCATATCGCTGGGGCCCATGATGTGCGCACACCCCAAAGGTGGGCGCCGCACCTGGAACCAGGAACCCGCGAAGAAACCCTAGCAATGGCCTCCGCCACAGAAATACCCCTCCCCAGCATGCCCCGGGAAGAAGCGGCTCCGCCCGAACCCCTCTGGTGCCACCTACCGTCCAGAGATGAAACGGCATCTCCGGAGAACAGAGTGACCCATAGGACAGTTCAGGGTTAGCGACAGCCAAATTTAAATAATTCAAACACAGATGAGAGCAAGTAAGTCTCTCATCCTACTAGATTTAACATAGCACCTGTACGGATAAGTACACAGGCGCTACAGAAGTGAAGAGAAAGTGAGGGGAGAGGAAAGGTGAGGAGAGAGGGAAGCTGAGAATTAAATACAAGAGAGGAGAGTTGAAAAAAAGACACTGAAAGATTAGGAGAATGAATGGTGAGACAAGATGAATTAGAGGAAAGGATAGGGAAAGACGAGGAGAGGTAAACGAAGGGGGGGGGGGGGGGTGAAGAGAGGAAAGGGGGGGGGAATGAGAGGAGAGAAAGAGGAAAAGGAAGAGCAGGAGGTAGAGGGGGAGGGGAAAGGAGAAAAGAAAATACAACATAAAACTGTAATATAGAGAAATGTAGATACAGTGGAACCTCGGATTACGAGCATAATCCTTTCCAGTAGAATGCTCGTAATCCAAAAGTACTCGCATATCAAAGCGAGTTTGAAGTCAATGGAAACAAAAATAATTAGTTCCGCATTGACTTCAATGGGATGCAATACTGCATGCGGCCAGAGGTGGGGGTTGCCGCAGAGCCTCGGAAATTGCCAAAAAGGCCCAAGGACACTTCGGCTGACCTCGACAAACCTCAGAAAGACTTCCTACTCGAGATTTGCCAAGGTCAGCCGTGCTGTCCTCGGGCCTTTCCGTGCATTTCTGAACGGCGCCGATCGGCTGCGAATGGCGATGTTGTTCGGCTCTGCTCAGCTCCGGCGCCCCCCCACCTCAGGCCAAAAGCAGTACTGCACACCGCTTTGCCCTGAATCATGCTCGTTTCGCGAGACAACACTCATGATTTTTTTTTAATACAGCGCTCGTATTGCGAAACGCTCGTTAACCGCATTACTCGCAATCTGAGGTTCCACGGTATATTGGTCACAAATTGAAATAGTACAGCATAAGGAAGTGTAAAATAAACAACCGAATAAAAAATAGTGAAATTAAGTGTAGAACTCGCCCTCTGCAATTGGTAAAACAATAGTTGGGTGGATTCAGGTAGCAATTGCGTCTGCGTAACCATAGTTACGTAGCGCAATTGCTTACTTGCGCCGGCGTTTCAAATGCTCCTGATTCAGGAACCTCGTTACGCCGACTGCAGCCTAAGATATGACTGGCATAAGGCTCCTTATGCCGTCGTATCGTAGGCTGCAATCTAACGATGGCCGCTAGGGGGCGTTCCCGTTGTGGTCAGCGTATAGTATGCAAATTGCATACTAACGCCGATTCACAACCCTACGCGAGCTCTGCGTACGCAGTTTACGTCGTTTACGTTCGTCGGGTTCCGCGTAAGGCTGCTCCTGCTATTAGCAGGGGCAGCCAATGCTACGTATACCCGTCGTTCCCGCGTCGCAAATTTAAAATTTAACGTCGTTTGCGTAACTGAATCGTGAATGGCGCTGGACGCCATTTACGTTCACTTTGAAGTAAATGACGTCCTTGCGACGTCATTTGCCGCAATGCACGTCTGGAAAGTTTCCCGACGGAGCATGCGCACTACGTTCGGCGCGGGAACGCGCCTAATTTAAATGATCCACGCCCCCTACGGGATCATTTAAATTACGCGCCCTTACGCCGGGCAGTTTTAAGGAGAGCCCGCGCAAATTACGTAGCTACTACTTCATGAATGAAGCGTAGCGCAGATAATTTGCGTAGGTGCAGTGTAAAAACGGTACGCTGCGCCTCGGTAAGAAGTGCGCAGCGGTACCTGAATCTACCCCATTGAGTTTAGAGATTTGATGTGTATGTAGAGCCCTGTGTAGATGTAAAACTCTTGCCATTGGGCAGAGGCTCCCTTTAAGTTGGTGTTTGGCACACAGAGGCTCTTACAGTCATTTTGAAGTCTCAGTATTTTATAATTTAGGGCGTTTGGACGATTTTCTTGTACCTTTCCTCTACATAAATCCTCAGTATAACGGTGGAGACTTGGGGCTACTATACCGGAGTGAATCATGGCCTCATGTTTTATTCCCGTCTCTCTATGGCTCCCCAGACAGCCATTAGCAGCCCTGCTCGTCTACAGGTTGCACGTTTTCCCGTCCTGCTCTAGTAACAAATACCGATCCAGCACACTTTTTCCTTGGCGGACGACTAGGAGACACTGAGTGCAGATAATAACTATCATAAAACAGAAATGTAACAAGTCCCGGACTGCCCGCTGCAATCTATAAAGGAAAATAAGATGTATGCAGGGAGGCCGGAGGGTCGGCGGGTCACAACAGTGTTCAGAATTCTTATGAAGATATCTGAGATCAATTCCTGAAGGAGCTGCCCCAGGGTCAGCACAACATAGACTTATCACCAACCAAGGTCCGGGACGTATACTCCAATTAACTACTCTGTAGAAAGGGAGCTCAGCATTTGCACAGCCATTGGCCCAGATTTAAGAAGCACTTGCGCCCGCGCAACCATAGGTTGCGCGGCGCAAGTGCTTACTTGCTCCAGTGTAACGAGTGCTCCTGATTCAGGAACCTCGTTACACCGACTGCAGCCTAAGATATGACAGGCATAAGCCTCCTATCTTTGGCTGCATTCTTGCGTTGTCCGCTAGGGGGCGCGGCCATTGTGATCGGCGTATAGTATGCAAATTGCATACTACCACCGATTCACAAAAGTTGCGCGGGCCCTGCGCACGCAAGGTACGGAGTTTCCGTACGGCGACTTTAGCGCAAGGTTGCTCCTGCTATAGCAGGGGCAACCAATGCTAAAGTATAGCCGCCCTTCCGCTCGTGAAATTTAAATTTCACGTCGTTTACGTAAGTGATTCGTGAATGGCGCTGGACGCCATTCACGTTCACTTAGAAGCAAATGATGTCCTTGCAACGTCATTTGCCGCAATGCACGTCGGGAAAGTTTCCCGACGGAGCATGCGCTGTTCGCTCGCCGCAGGAGCGCGCCTAATTTAAATGATTCCCGCCCCCGGCGGGATCATTTACATTAGGCGCCCTTACGCAGGGCTAATTAGCATAGCGCCCGCGCAATTTACGGAGCTACTGCTCCGTGAATCGCGGGCAAATCGAAATATTTGCGTGGGCGCAGAGAAAAATCTTTGCTCTTTGCCCACGCAAATATTGCCCCGATCTACCTGAATCTGGGCCACTATGTTTAACATGTGTATCTCCTATAATCGTCAACGCCATCTAGTGGCCATAATGCGTTTTTTCCCCCCTGATTAGGGTATTTGTGGAGAATACTGCATTTTGGCCACAAGATGGAGGTGACCATAAAAGGAAACACACCATGGAAAAAAACGAAACCCTTTCTTTCTGATGTCATTCGGAAAGTCTAGTGGATAATGACTCAAGAGAAACTGGCCAGTATTCTAAATAACACCACCGCGAAATCTGAAAAAATATGGAAACCATGGGCCAGATTCACAAAAGGGATGCGCATAGATATCCCTAAGATCCGGCAGGTGTAATTGTTTTACACTGTCGGATCTTAGGATGCAGTACCGCGGCCGCCGCTGCGGGGATTTCGCGTCGTAAACCAGCGTCGGGTATGAAAATTAGCAGTTACGGCGATCCACAAAAAATGTTCTCGTCGTTAGGTCGCCGCAAGTGTTAGTTTGCCGTCGCAAAGATAGGGCACCTTTTACAAAGTGTAAATTTAGTACACCATGTAAAAGTATACCCGTCTTTCCAGCGTCGCTTTCGATTTTTTTCTTAATTTATTATTTTTCCCGGCGCAAGCCTTTTTTACCCGTCGCGATTCACAAAACGTTGGCGCGTCGTAACTTCGCGCAAAGCACGTCGGGAAATTTGCGACGGGAGCATGCGCGGTACGTCCGGCGCGGGAGCGCGCCTAATTTAAATGGGACTCGCCCCATTAGATTGGGCCCGCCTTGCGCCGGACGGATTTAGGATACACCGCCGCAAATTTCCAGGTAAGTGCTTTGTGGATCGGGCACTTAGCCAGAAAATTTGCGGGGGTGTAACCTAAATCGGTTACGTTACGCTGCGCCGCCTGGCTGTGAATCTGGCCCTATGTTCTAATTATTTTTGGAATATCACTTAGTTGAGAAGTATCTACATTCTTAGCTAGATTCAGAGAGAGTTAGGTCGGCGTATCAGTAGATTATCAGTAGATACGCCGACCTAACTCGGAATCTGCGCCGTCCTAAGTTTAAGTGTATTCTCAAACTGAGATACACTTAAACCTAGCTAAGATACGACGGCTTGCGCCGTCCTATCTTAGGGTGCAATATTTAGGCTGGCCGCTAGATGCCGCTTCTGTTGAGTTCGGCGTAGAATATGTAAATGACTAGATACGCCTATTCACGAACGTACGTGCGCCCGTCGCAGTAAAGATACGCCGTTTACGTAAGGCGTTTTCAGGTGTAAAGTTATTCCATCAAATAGCTGGACTAGTCAATGTTAAGTATGGCCGTCGTTCCCGCGTCGAAATTTGAAATTTTTACGTTGTTTGCGTAAGTCGTCTGTGAATAGGGCTGGACGTAATTTACGTTCACGTCGAAAGCAATACGTCCTTGCGGCGTACTTTGGCGCAATGCACACTGGGATATGTACACGGACGGCGCATGCGCCGTTCGTAAAAAAACGTCAATCACGTCAGGTCACCCCCCATTAACTTAAAACACGCCCCCTGATCCTAATTTGAATTAGGCGCGCTTACGCCGGCCACATTTACGCTACGCTGCCGTAAGTTAGGAGGCAAGTACTTTGTGAATACAGTACTTTCCTCTCTGACTTAAGGCGGCGTAGCGTAAATACGATACGCTACGCCGCCTTAAAGTTGCGGCGGCGTCTCTGAATCCACCTATCTCTCTAGACTCATCTTTATGTAGTTAGGCATGTACCCTCTGCTCTTCCTATTTCTCTCTTTCCTTTCTTCCTTTTCTTTACCTTTTTTTTCTATTAGTACTCTTATATAAGTCTCCCAGAGACGTGTTTAGAGTGGAGCTTCACCAAGAAAAAAAAATATATATATATATATATTTTTTATACATACCTGAAGTGCCTGTTGCTAGGCAGATCGTCCTAATCTGCCACTTCCTGATCCGCGGTCCGTCTTCTTTCTTTTCCTCCTCGGCTGCCTCCTGGGGAATGGGGGAGCGGTGTCTTCTGCGACCTTGTGTGTGTCCCAGGAGACATCACCCATTCATGTCGCGCGGCTCGCGCAGTAGAGAATCGGGCGGTGAAGCCGCAAGGCTTCACTTCCTGATTCCCTCACTGAGGATAGCGGCGGGGCAGCCGAGACCCGATCGTTTGCTCGGCTTCGGCTGCTGTCATCGCGGGCATCCTGGACAGGTAAGTCTCCTTATTAAAAGTCAGCAGCTACAGTGTTAATAGCTGCTGACTTTTAATTTGTTTTTTTTTTTTAAACCGGACCTCCGCTTTAACCTCCCTGGCGGTATGATTATGTCTGGAGTTTTGTACCAAAAGCGGTACAATTATTTTGCATGAAAATTTGGCGTTTTATACTGTAGGCCTGTAATTCTTAGGAATAACTCACTTAAATCTGTCCAAACAAGAGTCTAGTAGACATCCCGGGTATGATAAAGTTTGAAACACAAAATCATAAATTATAATATAATAAATAACTATAAATATATATAACAAATGATAATGTAATTATAATAAAAATTATTCAATAATGTAATCAAATCAAAATCACTGAAATTTGCTCAGTTGCAGAATTGTCGCTGTCATTACTTTTATTGTTTGATGATGAATTTCCCCACAAATCGCTATTGCACAATTCTGCAAGTGATTCTAATTTATTATCGCTGTTTTCTAGCTGCTCTAAAACCACTTTTGACATAAAGGGCGAGATACGCCAATTCACGAACGTACGTTGGGCCCGACGCAGTGTTGTTACGATGTTTACATAGCGGTTTTCCCGGCGAATACTTACCCCTGCTTCTATGAGGCGCAGCCAATGTTAAGTATAGCCGTCGTTCCTGCGTCGATTTTTGTTTTTTTTTACGTCGTTTGCGTATGCCGATTCTCTAACCCGTTCGTCGCAAGTGACGCTCACGCCGAAACCACTGACGTCCTAGCGACGTCAGTGGGAGCAATGCACGCCGGGAAAAATCGCGGACGGCGCATGCGCATTTAAATCGGCGCGGGGACGCGTCTGATTTAAATAGTACACTCCCCCTAGCCGCGGAATTTGAATTCCGCCGGGGGATTTACGATCCGCCGCCGCAAGTTTGGAAGTAAGTGTTTAGTGAATTACCCACTTGCCTCTCAAACTTGCGGCAGCGGATCTTAAATCACATAGATCACGCGGATCTAAAGATCCGCTGATCTATGTGAATCTAGCCCAGTTTTTTTTTCTGGCAGTTCAAATTCCCCAAATGCTTCTGGTAGAGGGGACCAAAGGCTGATCCAAAGCCTTATATCTTCTTCTGCTTTCCCCTGAGCACCCGTAGCTTGACTTCAGTCCTACCAGGTCCCACCTTCTTTCTTTGGATCGCTAGTGGAAATTTCAAGGGAATTGGCTCGCTTGAGACTCTACAGCCCTAAGTTTCAAGCTTTATTTTTTCATTGCTTTATATTTACCAAGCAACAAATCTGTTTATTGGACCTGGGTAAACCTGCTCACTAGTAGAGTTGATCCGAAATTTGGAGGACATTGAATTCAGATTAAATTGTATTAATCGCTTGTACATCGGCAGAATGGCACGGTTGCGCAAAGTGACCTATATATACGTCACTATGAATTTTGCGCTGTGCGGGCGCACGGCCCCTGCCGCCAGCTCTGTGACCATGTGCACGGAACCCGAGGACTCGATGTCTGCCGGACCCATGGAATCGATGTCCGCCGGTTTCCCGCGTTCGGGTCACAGAGCCAAAGAACGGGGATAGGCCAGTGTAAACAAGGAATAGTGCCTTGTGAAACAACACTGATCGTCTGCTCCCTCTCATCGGGAGAAGTGATCAGTGACGTGTCACAGTAAGCCACACCCCCTAACAGTGAGGCCCTCTACACACGATCGAACATGTCCGATGAAAACGGTCCGCAGACCGTTATCATCGGACATGTCTGCTAGGAGATTTTGGTCTGATGGTTGTACACACCATCAAACCAAAATCCCCGAGGACAGACAGCTCGGTGACGTGGCGGTGGCGGTGGCGTTGACGCCGCCACGTCCGCGCAAACCAGGAAGTAAAATGCTTCCACGGATGCGTCGAATCCATTCGGCGCATGCGGGACATTTCGGTCCGCTGGTTAAGCGTACTAACCAGCGGTCATGCGGACGGACAGGCTTCCAGCGGACAAGTTTCTTAGCATGCTAAGAAACTTTTGTCCGCTGGAAACCTGTCCGCTAGGCCGGAAAACTGTCCGTTAGGCCCTACACACGGTCGGACATGTCCGCGGTAACTGGTCCGACGGACCAGTTTCAGGGGACATGTTCGGTCGTGTGTATAAGGCCTCAGAATCACTCCCTTGGACACACTTAACCCCTTCCTAGCCCCCTAGTGGTTAACCCCTTCACTGCCAGTCCCATTTATACAGTAATCATTGCATTTTTATAGCACTGATCGCTGTATAAACGTGAATGGTCCCAAAATAGCGTCAAAAGTGTTCGATATGTCCGCCATAATGTCGCTGTCACAATAAAAAAATTGCTGATCGCCGCCATTACTAGTAAAAAAAAAATATATTACTAAAAATGCCATAAAACTATCCCCTATTTCGTAGACGCTTTGGGGCAGATCCACAAAATAATTACGCCGGCGTATCTACTGATACGCCGCGCAATTTTAAAGTTACCGCGTTGTATCTTTGTTTTGTATCTACAAAACAAGATACGACGGCATCTGGGATCGATCCGACAGGCGTACGTCTTAGTACGCTGTCGGATCTTAGCTGCATTTTTCCGCCGGCCGCTAGGTGGCGTTTCCGTCGAATTTCGCGTTGAGTATGCAAATTAGCTAGTTACGGCGCATTTTTTTACGTCGTTTGCGTTCGGCTTTTTCCGGCGTATAGTTAAAGCTGCTATATGGTGGCGTACTCAATGTTAAGTACGGCCGTCGTTCCCGCATCGAAATTTGAATTTATTACGTCGTTTGCGTAAGTCGTTCGCCAATAGGGATTTGCGTAGAATGACGTCACCGTCGTAAGCATTGGCTTGCTCCGGTTTAATTTCGAGCATGCGCACTGGGATACCCCCACGGACGGTGCATTTGCGCCATTCAAAAAAAACGTTGTTTACATCAAGTCACGACGTATTTACATAAAACACGCCCCCATCACATCGTTTTGAATTGCGCGCCCTTACGCCGCCAAAGATACACTACGCCGCCGTAACTTACGGCGCGCATTCTTTGTGGATTTGAAAAAAAATTAAGTTACGGCGGCGTAGTGTATCTTAGATATGCTACGCCCGGCGGGAAGATGTGCCGCGCTACGTAGATCTGCCCATATAACTTTTGCGCAAACCAATCAATTAACACTTATTGCGATTTTTTAACCAAAAATATGTAGAAGAATACGTATTGGCCTAAACTGAGGAAAAAAAAAATTCATATATTTTTTGGGGGATATTTATTAAAGCAAAAAGTAAAAAATATAGCTTTTTTCAAAATTGTCGCTCTATTTTTGTTTATAGCAAAAAAAAATAAAACCCGCAGAGGTGACCAAATACCACCAAAAAAAAACTCTATTTGTGGGGAAAAAAGGACGCCAATTTTGTTTGGGACCCACGCCGCACGACGGCGCAATTGTCAGTTAAAGCGACGCAGTGCCGAATCTCCAAATGGTCCGGGGCTGAAGTGGTTAATTTGGATGTTCAAAGCCAAATATAATTTTCAATTGTATTTTTCGCAGTTCAGATTCCCAAAGAGCTTCTGGTAGAGGGGACCAACGGCTGCTCCAAAAGTCACAAAGCCTTATATCATCTTCTGCTTCTATCTTAGGATCCCTAGTGGAATTTTTAAAGGAATTTTTAAAGCTTCAAGCTTTATTTTGGACCCCTTTATGTTTATCAAACAACTAACCGGTTCATTGGACCTGGGTGAACCTGTTCAAATTGATTCCGAAATTTGGATGACATTGGATGTAGACTGAATTTTATTAATTTGGATGTCCAGGGACAAATACAATTTCCAATTCTAATTTTGGCTGCTCCAAAGGCTGCAAAGCCTTTAGGGCCAGATTCAGAGAAGAGATACGACGGCGTATCTCCTGATACGCCGTCGTATCTCTGAGATACGATTGTTGTATCTATGCGACTGATTCATAGAATCAGGTTACGCATAGATAGCCCTAAGATCCGACAGGTGTAACTTGTGTTACACCGTCGGATCTTAGGCTGCAATTCTAGGCCGGCCGCTAGGTGGCGAGGCCATTGCGGTCGGCGCAGAATATGCAAATGACTAGTTACGGCGATTCACGAACGTCCGCGATGCCAGTCGATCTAAATTTACGTTGTTTTCTGTAGCGATACGCGTCGTAAAGTTAAGGCTGCCTCCTAGGTGGTCTACCAATGTTAAGTATGGCCGTCGTTCCCGCGTCAAAATTTTAAATTTCACGTTGTTTGCGTATGTCGTCCGTGAATGGCGCTGGACGCCATTTACGTTAACGTCAAACCAATGACGTCCTTGCGACGTCATTTAGCGCAATGCACGTCGGGTAATTTGACGGACGGAGCATGCGCCGTACGCTCGGCGCGGGAACGTGCCCTAATTTAAATGGTGCCCGCCCCATTTGAATTAGGCGGGCTTGCGCCGAGCGGATTTACGTTACACCGCCGCAAGTTTACAGGTAAGTGCTTTGTGAATCAGGCACTTACGCTGTAAACCTGCGGCGGTGTAACGTAAATGGGATACGTTACGCCGCCGCTGCGCAACGTAATTCTTTCTGAATCTGGCCCTTGATCTTTTCACTAAGCAGCCTTCACACAACTGCCAATTCCACCAGGTCCCCACCTTCTATTTTAGGATCTCCAGTGGGATTTTTAAAGGAATTGGCTCGTTTCAGACTCCACAGACTTAAGTTTTATGCTCTATTTGGGATAATCATATACCCAACATACCAGGAGGACATAACCTCCACGGAGGCTTAGGGGTGCCCAATATCTCCATGTACTACTTGGCAGCCCAGCTTTGACAGCTCACTATATTCATGCAACCTTGGATTCCTCGATAGGTAAGTATAGATGCAATAGGATGCTCCAATGGCTGGAAAGCCTTATTATATGTTCCTTCTTTTTCCGCTGAGCACCCTTACCATAAGGGCACACGGGAGCCACCCCCTCTCTCCAGCCACCCCCTCTATGACCAATGAATAGATTCATGCATTGCATAAATCTATCCATGGCAGCGGCAGCCACCACCTATTCAGGCGCCCGGCTGCTTTTTTTAGGTGCCTGAATTACAGCGGGAGGGGAGGGGGGGGGGGGTGTTTTTGAAGCACCTGAAGCACAGTGGCTGCATTTGATGGCACAGTGGGAACATAGGATGGAACAGTGGCAGCATCAGATGGGCACAGTGGCAGCATTCGATGGGCACAGTGGCTGTATTTGATGGGCACAGTGGCTGCATTTGATGGGCACAGTGGCTGCATTTGATGGCACAGTGGGAGCATTTGATGGCACAGTGGCATCATTTGATGGCACAGTGGTGTTGTAATATATGTTGTAATATGTTGGCCGATTTATGTGGGATGTTACAACATATATATATATATATATATATATATATATATATATATATACATATACAAGTCCAAAATTGACCAGGCCAGATTTCAGTCCAGGATGGGTCTATTTTACACATCAAACCTGTAATTACATGTTACACATCAAAAGACGCTTGTCAATAGGCAAAGAGACAGGATGGGTCTATTTTACACATCAAACCAATCAAACCATTACTCAGGCCACATGTAATCTAATTACTTATTAGAGGGAGCTTATTAGTATGCAAGGATGTATACTAATTAGTGACTCCGGCTGGGGTCATTACCTGTCACTCTGAAAGACAGGATGTAGATCAAAGACGGCCAATCAAATTGCTCAGCTATTCAGTGAATAGGGAATATAATCCTGGAGTTCAGTCTTGTCTCTCACAATATATTCCCTATGTATTCTCTGTATGAATATGGCACAAGTCTAGGAAAAGATGGGATTCTGAATTACTCTGTTGGATTTGTATCGTCTGTGGAATTTGGACTTTGTTCGTTATTGGAAGTTAAATAAAATGCATTTTCTGGAGAGCCTAGTGTGTTGCTGCGGAACAACACATTTATAGTTATCATACTAACATCTAAATATCAATTATCTAAACTCCACTATACACCTTTATATCACTACAATCAAGCCATTACTCAGGCCACATGTAATCTAATTACATATTAGGCCCTGTACACACGAGCGGATATCTGATGAAAACAGTCCGCCGGACCGTTTCCATTGGACATTTCTGCTCCGGATTTTGATCTGATGGCTGTACACACCATCAGTTCAAAATCCCCGTAGAAAACATACGCGGTGACGTGGCCGTGCCGTCGCCGCGACGATGATGCGGCGAAGTGCGCGACCCTGGAAGGTAAATACTTTCACGCATGCGTCGAATCACTTGGGGATCAGTCGGACTTATCCGGTGAGTCTGTACAGACGACCGGATAAGTCCGACGGACAGGTTTCCAGTGGATAGATTGTCCGCTAGGCCGTACACACGACCGGATTAGTCTGCTGGAACTGATCCGTGGATAAATCCCAGCGGACAGATCCGGTCGTGTGTACGGGGCCTTAGAGGAATTTTAGTATGCAAGGATGCAAAATTAGGAATAGGTGATGATTCATTACCTGTCACTCTGAAAGACAGGATGTAGATCAAAGATGGCCAATCAAATTGCTCAGCTATTCAGTGAATAGGGAATATAATCCTGGAGTTCAGTCTTGTCTCTGAGTATATATTTCCCTATGTATTCTCTGTATGAATATGGCACAGGTCTAGAAGTGATCAGAATATATTCTTTATGTATTCTCTGATATGAAGGCACAGATCTAGGAAGAGATTTGAATTATATGCTCTGTTGGATTTTGTATCGTCTGTGGACTTTGGACTTTGTTCGTTATTGGAAGTTAAATAAAACACATTCTCTGGAGAGCCCTTGTCTGGAAATCTGCCCAGAATCTCGCCGAGAAAAATAGAGAATAAAGTGACAAGTGCTTTTGCGCTAATACGGACCCTTAATGAGTGCTAACCTAAACAAAATAAATAAGGTGCAGCAAAACCTACAGTGTTTACAATACACAAATACAGAAATAAATGAAAAAAATGGGATTCTGCGCACTCTATCACGCACACATGGTAAGTGAAAAATATTAATAATAATACGTGAAAAATAACATAAATTTTTATGTTATTTTATATTTATTTCTCTTATTGAGAAAAATAGAGATCCCGCTCTCTATTTTCTCGTTGAGATTCTTGTCGGCCTGTTTCCCGACGAGAAACCCGAGCGTCTGTAGACTTACCTGTCGCCGCGGAAACCCGTGCATGCTCGAAATGACTTTGACGCATGGGCGGCAGCTTCCACGGCATAGGTAGGGTGAAGCAAGATGGCGGCGACGGCATAGAACGTGACGAGCGCATGCTCGTCGTACGCAAGTACGTCACTGCGTTCTTCCCTTTCAAAAGAACCGCAGTTCTTCTGAAAGGAGTGTGTGTACTCTCGGGCGGCAAGAGATTCTTGCCAAGAATCTTGTCAGGAAAAACAATGTTTTTTTTCCTGACGAGATTCTGGGCCGTGTGTACGAGGCTTGAGTTGCTTGCTGCAGAGACAAGAGAGTAGGAAAACCAGTGGCCGTGTGCCCTAGGCAGCAGGGCGCCCTAGTCGGCTGCCTAGTTTGCCTAGTGGTAGCACCGACTCTGAACAAAGTCCAGCTATGTAAACAACTTATTTTGCCGGCACATAGAAGTGAAGAGAGCTAATAGTCAATTCATTGTTAGCAGAGCTCTCCTTTACAGTAAACAAGCATTTAAAAATTACCAACATGGGAAAGGATTTTTTCTTTTCTTTTTTAAGAAGAGAGTTTTTTTTTTATTCTTCACTCCTCCACCTGACTTATGAAGCGTTGAATATTTCTTGATGAATAGATTCTTTTATTTTGTAGTGAACAATGAAGGCGCGCATTAATCCTGTTGTGACATTGTGTCTATCACGTCTATTGAAAGTCACAAATGTCTTCATCGTCCCTTTCATGGCGTCTCCGCTCCTGGGTTTGGGGCTGCAGAGCCTTTATTTGCTGAATTATAGTCATTTCCCTTCCATCTCTAATCGCTCATCAGCGCAGCCTTTGACAGAGCGGTGGAGGGGGGAAAAGGCGACCGGGAGCGGCGGCGCTGACAAAGGCGAAGACCAATATTATGCGTCTTTGAGCGGTAATTGCTGATAATAGGTTGGCCGGGCTGTTTATAGACAAGGCTCCGGGTCTTAGGCCTCATTCACACGGAAACTAAAATTGCCAATGATTCCAAATGGCGGCTTTTAGGTCCGTATTGTACAGCAGCACTCAGATCCTGCTCAAGGCCAACAAACAATAATTTGTTTCATTTAGAGTTCGCCGCCGCTGGTCATTCACTATTGAAGTAGTTATGTTGGCCCAGAATGAGTCATTCATGCGGCAGACACACATATCCACACATATGCAGAATGAGCAGCCTTCAGTCATTGATAAATTCATGCAGTGCAGGCAGGTCAGAGCGGTGAGCCGTGAGCAGCAGCACAGGGCACCATGACTTAACAGGGGAAGGCTGGCAGGGGGGGCAGGGTGGAAATCTTCCCCCGGGCCGGTGACACTATGCACAGCCACCGGTCGCCACTACCAAATGCTGTTTTTCAGAGCAGGAATATGCCTGCTGGAGCTCTGTTAACACAGGTCACGGCCGCTGCTCACCTCCCGCTGTGCAGCGGTGCCTGTGTCAGCTTCGAGGTAGATGGCTGCAGAGCTGAGCTATGTCTCGTCTCACACATAGCTCAGCCTCTGCGCACACCAGCGCTGACATCCCCTTCTCTCTCTACACAGACACAAGGAAAGATAGAGCTCATCTGCTCCTCCTCCTTCTGTGTCTGCCCCGCCCACACTCCCCGGGCATGTGTGGGCACTGGACAGGAAGTTTGAACCCAAAAAAGCATCAGACAGCCTCCCTGCGCCTCAGCCTCCATCCTGGTAAGCTCACCCTCTCTAGTCTCTCCTGCCTCCCAGTGTATAAAAAGGGGCGCTCTGTGGACTTTGTTAAAGGGGAGGGGGGGCAGGTTTTGGTGAGCAGAGACCCTCTTTACACAATAGTCCACAGCATGTGAAGTATGCCTGTGAAGTGGCACGTGTTTTCCGTGTTTAGAACTGTCCCTGCACAAAATGAGATTACTATAAGAAAAAAGTAATTTAAGACTGCTTGCGGATTTAATGTAATGTCTGGTCCCTGCAATATGGATAAAAATCACTAAGAAAAATAGCATGGGTTTCTTTAGGTGCAAACTACAGAGCACAAGTGCACCAACAAGAATGGCTTCCGCCACAGATGTACTCTCCCCACCATGCTCCGCGAGGAAAAACTCCTCTAATTGGCTGCTGGGGAAAAGTGGCTCTGCCAGAACCCCTCTAGCGCCAACTGTCGCCCAGGGAGTGTGGTGTAGTAGGGAAGTAGACTATGGGGTACTGAGGAATGCAGGGGGTGCAGAATGTGGTGTAGTAGGGATGTAGACTGCGGGGTACTGAGGAATGCAGGAGGTGCAGAATGTGGTGTAGTAGGGATGTAGACTGTGGGGTACTGAGGAATGCAGGAGTGCAGAATGTGGTGTAGTAGGGATGTAGACTGTGGGGTACTGAGGAGTGCAGGGGGTGCAGAATGTGGTGTAGTAGGGATGTAGACTGTGGGGTACTGAGGAATGCAGGAGGTGCAGAATGTGGTGTAGTAGGGATGTAGACTGTGGGGTACTGAGGAATGCAGGAGTGCAGAATGTGGTGTAGTAGGGATGTAGACTGTGGGGTACTGAGGAATGCAGGAGTGCAGAATGTGGTGTAGTAGGGAAGTAGACTGTGGGGTACTGAGGAATGCAGGGGGTGCAGAATGTGGTGTAGTATGGGATGTAGACTGTGGGGTACTGAGGAATGCAGAATGTGGTGTAGTAGGGAAGTAGACTGTGGGGTACTGAGGAATGCAGGGGGTGCAGAATGTGGTGTAGTAGGGGATGTAGACTGTGGGGTACTGAGGAATGCAGGGGGTGCAGAATGTGGTGTAGTAGGGGATGTAGACTGTGGGGTACTGAGGAATGCAGGAGTGCAGAATGTGGTGTAGTAGGGATGTAGACTGTGGGGTACTGAGGAATGCAGGAGTGCAGAATGTGGTGTAGTAGGGAAGTAGACTGTGGGGTACTGAGGAATGCAGGGGGTGCAGAATGTGGTGTAGTATGGGATGTAGACTGTGGGGTACTGAGGAATGCAGAATGTGGTGTAGTAGGGAAGTAGACTGTGGGGTACTGAGGAATGCAGGGGGTGCAGAATGTGGTGTAGTAGGGGATGTAGACTGTGGGGTACTGAGGAATGCAGGGGGTGCAGAATGTGGTGTAGTAGGGGATGTAGACTGTGGGGTACTGAGGAATGCAGGGGGTGCAGAATGTGGTGTAGTAGGGATGTAGACTGCGGGGTACTGAGGAGTGCAGGGGGTGCAGAATGTGGTGTAGTAGGGATGTAGACTGTGGGGTACTGAGGAATGCAGGAGGTGCAGAATGTGGTGTAGTAGGGATGTAGACTGTGGGGTACTGAGGAATGCAGGAGTGCAGAATGTGGTGTAGTAGGGGATGTAGACTGTGGGGTACTGAGGAATGCAGGGGGTGCAGAATGTGGTGTAGTAGGGAAGTAGACTGTGGGGTACTGAGGAATGCAGGGGGTGCAGAATGTGGTGTAGTAGGGAAGTAGACTGTGGGGTACTGAGGAATGCAGGGGGTGCAGAATGTGGTGTAGTATGGGATGTAGACTGTGGGGTACTGAGGAATGCAGAATGTGGTGTAGTAGGGATGTAGACTGTGGGGTACTGAGGAATGCAGGGGGTGCAGAATGTGGTGTAGTAGGGATGTAGACTGTGGGGTACTGAGGAATGCAGGGGGTGCAGAATGTGGTGTAGTAGGGATGTAGACTGTGGGGTACTGAGGAATGCAGGGGGTGCAGAATGTGGTGTAGTAGGGGATGCAGGGGATGCATGTAGAGTAGGGATGAGCTTTGTGTTCGATTCAAACATTGTCTGTTGGTACATTCAACTAATTTCGAACAAAACGGGTCGTTCGCGCCAAATTCGAGTGACACGCAACGGCCCATAATTCACTGCGGCATTGCGCGCTGATGATTGGTCAAGCATGCACCAAGACCCTGCATGATTGGCCAATCACAGCGCGCAAAAAACGAAGAACCACAATTGGCCAAAGCCAGGGTGGCTTTGGCCAATTATGGCTCAGGGGGTTTAGTACACGCCCCACACTATATAAGGCCGTCTGCAAGGCGGCCACGTGTAGTGTGTTGCGGCGGTGTTAAAGAAAATAAGTCAGTCAGTCAGTTAGAGAGAGAGAGATAGATAGAGACACAGTGGGGGAGACTCAGATAGATTAGATAGATCTTTAGATCCGCGTAATCTATCTGATTTCCGTTCCGCCGGCGCAAGTTTGAGAGGCTAGTGCAGTATTCAGAAAGCACTTACCTCGAAACTTGCGAAACTTGTCGTATCTCTATCTGAATCTGCCCCGCAATGCACGCCGAGAAAATTCGCGGACGGCACATGCGCAGTTATATCGGCGCGGGGACGCGCCTGATTTAAATACTACACTACCCCTAGCCGCGGAATTTGAATTCCGCCAGGGGATTTACGATCCGCCGGCGCAAGTTTCGAGGTAAGTGCTTTCTGAATACTGCACTAGCCTCTCAAACTTGCGCCGGCGGATCGTAAATCAGATCGATTACGGGGATCTAAAGATCCGCTAATCTATCTGAATCTACCCCTTGAATCCTCAAACCAAGATACGACGGCATCTGGGTTAGATCCGACAGGCGTATGGCTTCGTACGCCTTCGGATCGCAGGTGCAATACTTCGGTGTCCGCTGGGTGGAGTTCTCGTCGTTTTCCGCGTCGAGTATGCAAATGAGCTATTTCCGACGATCCACGAACGTACGCGCGGCCGTCGCATTCTCTTACATCGTCTCTAGTCAGCTTTTTCCGGCGTATAGTTAAAGCTGCTGTTTTGCGGCATATAGTTTGACCTGCCATGTTAAGTATGGCCGTCGTTCCCGCGTTTCATTTGAATTTTTTTTTTTTTGGGCGTAAGTCGTCCGTGAATCAGGATGGACGTAACTCACATCTATGTTAACGACGTCAGCGTTAGCGACGTCATTTAGTGCAATGCACGGCGGGAAATTTAGGGACGGCGCATGCGCAGTTCATTCGGCGCAGAGACGCGCTTCATTTAAATGAAACACGCCCCCTAATCGCCGATTTGAATTACGCGCCGTTACGCCGCCAGAGATAGACTACGCCTCCGTAACTTACGGCGCAAAATCTTTAAGGATTCAAACTAAAGCCAGGTAAGGTACGGCGGCATAGCGTATCTCTGATACGCTGCGCGGGTGCAGATCTCTGTGGATCTGCCCCTGTATAGCTTAGCTAGATCAGCTATTCCTATTTGTTAGGCAGTATATTGTGCTAGATGCAGTTGCTCTAACGTGTTGTATTGCCTGTATGCTGTTTAGTTTACACCTAAACATAGTACTCAGTGTTAGTGGACTGTTAATGCACGTGTGCTATTTAATTGCACATAAACGCAGTTGCTGTTAATGCACGTGTGCTATTTAATTGCACATAAACGCAGTTGCTGTTACTGCACGTGTGCTATTTAATTGCACATACTGTACATGCATTAGCTGTTCCTGCACGTGTGCTATTTATTTGCACATAAACGCAGTTGCTGTTACTGCACGTGTGCTATTTAATTGCACAAACATGCATTAGCTGTTCCTGCACGTGTGCTATTTAATTGCACAAACATGCATTAGCTGTTCCTGCACGTGTGCTATTTAATTGCACATAAACGCAGTTGCTGTTACTGCACGTGTGCTATTTAATTGCACAAACATGCATTAGCTGTTCCTGCACGTGTGCTATTTAATTGCACAAACATGCATTAGCTGTTCCTGCACGTGTGCTATTTAATTGCACATAAACGCAGTTGCTGTTACTGCACGTGGGCTATTTAATTGCACATAAACACAGTCGCTCTTACTACACATGTGCTGTTTTTTTGCCCATAAACGCATTAGCTGTTACTGCACGTGTGCTATTTAATTGCACATAAACACAGTTGCTTTTACTGCACGTGTGCTATTTAATTGCACATACACGCAGTTGCTGTTACTGCACATGTGCTATTTAATTGCACATACATGCATTAGCTGTTCCTGCACGTGTGCTATTTATTTGCACATAAACACAGTTGCTGTTACTGTACGTGGGCTATTTAATTGCACATAAACGCAGTCGCTCTTACTGCACGTGTGCTATTTAATTGCACATAAACGCAGTCGCTCTTACTACACGTGCTGTTTTTTTGCACATAAACGCAGCCGCTCTTACTACACGTGGGCTATTTAATTGCACATAAACGCAGTTGCTGTTACTGCACGTGGGCTATTTAATTGCACATAAACGCAGTTGCTGTTACTGCACGTGGGCTTCTCATTTTTAATGTGCCATGTCATTTTGCTTAGGGCCCCAGGGAGGTCAGGATCGGCACTGGGTCTTGTAATGACCTGGGGGGAGTGGTGGCGGGGAAACTCATGCTATTTTTTTCAATGATTTTTATCCATATTGCAGGAACCAAACATTACATTTAAAGCCGCAGGCAGTATTAAATTACTTTTTTTCTGAGAGTAATCTCATGTTGTGCAGGGACATTTCTAAACACGTGCCACTACTATAGACACCCAGCAGGTACCATATTTAAAGGAATTTTAGATTTTTTTTTCACTTTAAGCATTATTAAAATCACTGCTCCAGAAAAAAATACAGTTTTAAAAACTTTTTTTTCCATTGATACATGTTCCCTGGGGCAAGACCCGGGTTCTCAAAGATGTTTTCCGACAATAACTTGTATATTAGGCTTTAAAATGAGCACTTTTGAATTCGAATGTTCGAGTCCCATAGACTTCAATGGGGTTCTAAATGTCCGTTCGAAAGTTCTGGTGCAAACCGAACGCGGGTATGTTCGGCTCATCCCTAATGTAGAGTACAAATGAAGACACTGTCGGGAGGGGGGCTGTCAGGCAGGCTGTAGGGGGGTCCCATGCTTTCTATCGGTGGTCCTGGATAATGGTTTGTTAGGTTAAGCTCTCCTTTGTAACATTGTATAGTTTTATTTTTTGGTGGATTTCCTCCTCGGAGATGCGATGATCGGCGATCTCATGAACTCGATATTACCGGCAGAGTCAAGGTCGGATGAGTTGCAGTGACCGCGCTCAGTGCGCGGCACTCCACTTATTAGCTGGATCTGTTGCCATAGGAACAGCTCCCGGGGCGGACCATTATGCGCACAAAGGACGCAGCATTCCGCACGGTAATATGAGCGGCGAGCTCTCCGACTCCATTCCTCCATTACCAAGACCATTTCCCCCGTCCGTTCATTCTCTCTCCCGGGCTTCACTTTGATCTTTTCCCATTTCCTTTTATGTAGATTGCACTGCGGCGTGCACCGCGTCATCTTTCATCTCACTAACGCAATCGGTGACCTGCGACAAAGTACAGAGTGTGATGGAGAAGTCTGAATAATGCAGATTATTAGAGTCTCTAAAAGGCAGAAGGAGTTTTTGGGGTAATGGTTGGCTTTATATACAAAACCTTAAGCTGGCCATACACTATACAATCTGATTGTACAGTCTCTTTGTGAGTCACCAACCCAACAAGTCGAGGATCAGGAGTGTGTTATGTACAGAGTGCAGAGTTCAGGAGTACACTATGTACACGCGCAGGAGTGTGTTATGTGCAGAGTGAAGAGTTTAGGAGTATGTTATGTACATAGTGCAGTGTTCAGATAAGGGTTTGGTATGGATTTTTGGGGAGAACCCCACACCATTTTTTTTATTTGTGTGCGGGGTTCCCCATAAAATTCATTACCATACCTGATGGGCATGGTATGGATTTTTGGGGGGAACCCTACGCCATTTTAAAAAAATAAAAAAAATGGCCCAGGGTTCCCCTTAATATCCATACCAGACCTGAAGGGCCTGATATGGAATTTGGGGGGGACCCCCACGCATTTTTTTTTTATATTTTAGTTTGGGGTTTCCCTTAATATTCATACCAGACCCAAAGGGCCTGGTAATGGACTGGGGGGGGGGGCCCATGATATTTTTTTTTCAATGACTTTTATCTGTATTGCCGGGATTTAAAATTACTCGGGACCATTCATTATAGCCGCGAGTAATTTTAAATTACTTTTTTTCCTTTAGAAATTACAGAAACAGTTCTAAACACGGGAAACACGTGCTACTTCACAGGCATACTATAGACACCCCCCAGGTACGAAATTTTAAGGAATGTTTCACTTTTTTTTTTCACTTTAAGCATTATTAAAATCACTGCTCCCGAAAAAAATAGTTTTTAAAACTTTTTTTTTGCATTGATACATGTCCCCTGGGGCAGGACCCAGGTCCACAAACCCTTTTTATGACAATAACTTGCATATTAGCCTTTAAAATTAGCAGTTTTGAATTTTCATGTCCCGTGGACTTTAACAGTGTTCGCGTGTTCGAACAAATTTTTGTTGCATGTTCGGCTGCGAACCAGGGGGGGGGGGGTCGGAGTTCGACTCATCCCTAGTCAGGTGGCCCAAAGAACTGAGGACATCCTGTTGGCAAAGAAGAGGTAGTGCAATTTGTTTTGTTTTCTCCACAGTCCAGTTCAGGATTAACCTCCGGGGGAGGGGGCAATACTAAGCCACCATCTCTCACTTAGAAGCAGCGTTGTCAGCCTGTTGGGCTTCTTATGAGAGCTGCTAGATGAGGGATTGGGCAGGCAGAAAACTCTATTTGGGCGGTGGCATGACACTCTGCACTCATGGTCTCTCCTCAGTCTTCAAAGTCAAGCCATGCTGGGTGTCAGGCAACCCAGAAAACTGAGGACATCTTGTGGCAAAAAAAGAGGTACTACAGTGCATAGTTCCAGACTGAAGGTTTTTGTTTTCGTAACCTCTAGTGGGACATAAAAATAAATTTAAATTAGCCCCAAATTGGACTTTAACCACTAGAGGGCCGCGCTGTAGACGAAAGACGTCCACAGCGCGGCTCTCAAGTGCCGAGTGGACGTCTTTAGACTGTTGTTGTGATTCCCTGTGCACGCCGCTGGGGGCGCGTAGCGGGGAAACAACGTGCCCGGCGCATCGTTCGGGAGCCGATGCGAGTGCCTGGCGGCCGCGATGTCCGCCAGACACCCGCGATCGTCGGTGACACAGCAGGACGTGGAGCTCTGTGTGTAAACACAGAGCTCCACGTCCTGTCAGGGAGAGAGGAGACCGATCTGTGTCCCTTGTACATAGAGACACAGCAACGGTCACCTCCCCCAGTCACCCCCCTCCCCCCACACAGTAAGAACACACCCAGGATACACATTTAACCCCTTCCTCACCCCCTAGTGTTAACCCCTTCCCTGCCAGTCACATTTATACAGTAAGTAGTGCATTTTTAGAGCACTGATCGCTGTATAAATGTGAATGGTCCCAAATTTGTGTCAAAAGTGTCCGACATGTCCGTCGCAATATCGCAGGCCTGACAAAAAAAACGCAAATCGCAGCCATTACTAGTAAAAAAAAAAAAATCATAAATCTATCCCATATTTTGTAGGCGCTATAACTTTTGCGCAAACCAATCAATATATGCTTATTGCGATTTTTTTTTAACAAAAATATGTAGAAAAATACGTATCGGCCTAAACTAAAGGGAAATTTTTATTTTTTTTAAAAAAAATTGGGATATTATTATAACAAAAAGTAAAAAATATTGTGTTTTTTTTCAACATTTTCAGTTTTTTTATGTTTATAGCGCAAAAAATAAAAATCGCAGAGATGATCAAATACCACCAAAAGAAAGCTCTATTTGTGGGGAAAAAATGATAAAAATATAATTTGGGTACAGCGTTGTATGACCGCGCAATTGTCATTCAAAATGTGTCAGCGCTGAAAGCTGAAAATTGGTCTGGGCACGAAGGGGGTTTAAGTGCCCAGTAATGAAGTGGTTAATAATTAGAATGTTATATTTCTACATTACCTAGATTGTACTTGTACAATGTTATCCTTTTAATTTTTTTGTACTTTAACCACTTCCAGCCCGGTTAATAGTGAATTGACGTCCGGGAAGTGGTTTTGTTATTCTGACTGGACGTCTATTGACGCCACTGCCTGCCCGGGGGGGGGGGGGGCAGGCATCGCGGCGATCGGTGATGTGGTGTGTCTCCGGCGGAGGCTCTTTACCACGTGATCAGCCGTGTCCAATCACGGATGATCACAATGTAAACAGGAAAAGTCGCTGATCGGCTTTTCCTCACTCGCGTCTGATAGACGCGAGTAGAGGAGAGTCGATCGGCTGCTCTCCTGACAGGGGGGGTATGTGCTGATAGTTTATCAGAGCAGCCCCTCCCCCCCTCGGATCACTGCACAGGACCACCAGCATGCCGCCCAGGACCACCAGGGATGGGCATCCACACTGGACCACCAGGTATGCCCCCTAGACCACCAGGGAATGCCAATCAGTGCCAAGGCAGCTGCCAATCAATGCCCAGACAGCTGCCAACCAGTTAGGGTGACCACATTTCCAAACTACCATTCAGGGACACCCTCCCTTCCCAAAAATCAGCTTGTGCTATAACGAATCACAGCACATTGATTCGACACAAGAGGCGGGATTTATGATTTCTCCAATCACAAGCAGGGGGCGGGGACTGTGCTCCTCCAGGCATTCCCGGCCAGGACAAGTACGGTCAGTGAGTAAAGCGGTGATGTGGTGGACTTTTTTGGGGGCATCAGTTAGGCTTGGGGGGGTGGCTGTGTCAGTTTCATTCCAGGACACTGTATTGTCCTGGAATGAAGGTGCCCGGGACAGACCTCAAAATGCGGGACTGTCCCGGGCAATCCGGGACACGTGGTCACCCTACAACCAGTGCCCACTCAAAATCCCTGCCAGTGTCACCAGGGATACCCATCAGTGCTGAATATCAGTGCCGCATGTCAGTGCCCATTAGTGCCCATCAGTGCCGCCTATCAGTGTCCATCAGTGCCGCCTATCAATGCTACCCATAAGTACCCACCATTGCAGCCTTTCAGTGCCCATCAGTGTCGTCTATCAGTGCCCACCAGTGCCACCCATGAGTGCCGCCTATCAATGCCCATCAGTGCTGCATATCAGTGCCACCCAACAGTGCCACCTACCAGTGCCCATCAATGCCTCATCTGTGCTGCCTTATCAGTGCCCATCAGTGAAGGAGAAAACATACTTATTTACAAAGATTTTATACAGAAAAAAATGAAAAACGTTACCGTATTTATCGGCGTATACGCGCACTTTTTCCCCTTAAAATCAGGGGGAAATCGTGGGTGCACGATATACGCCGATACTGTTGCAGCGGTGTTTGTTTTTTGAATTAGGCGCCGAGCGCCCCGCAGCCTAGAGCTGAGCCGATCCCAGTGTACTGCGTGCTCGGCTACGCTCAGCTACGCCCGCAGCCACTCAAGAGAAGCCACGAGGAGCCGTACAAACAGGAAATCTGGCTCCTCTCGGCTCCTAATTCAAAAACGAACATCGCCGCAACTCTGGGCAACGTGCGGATGGAGGACTGGACGGACCCCGCAGATGGACACCTGGACGAACCCCGCGAGGAAGCCGCAGACGGACCCGCGCACGGCTGCAAACGGACGGTGGACCGAACAAGGCCGCCGATGGATGCCGGGCAAGACACCAAGGGGCAGATTCTCGTAGATTGCCACATCTTTGCGGCGGCGTAACGTATCTCATTTACGTTACGCCGCCGCAAGTTTTACGGGCAAGTGCTTGATTCACAAAGCACTTGCCTGTAAAGTTGCGGGGGCGTAGAGTAAATCCTCCGGCGCAAGCCCGCCTAATCCAAATGATCCGGGTAGGGGGTGTGGATCAATTAAATTAGGCACGCTCCCACGCCGAATGTACTGCGCATGCGCCGTCTCAAGGACGTCATTGGTTTCGACGTGAACGTAAATGGCGTCCAACCCCCATTCACAGACGACTTACGCAAACGACGTACATTTTTAAATTTCGACGCGGGAACGACGGCCATACTTAACATTTGTTGCCCCTCATATAGCAGGGGCAACTTTACGCGTCGCAAATCTAACGTAAACGTTGTATCTTCACTGCGTCGACCGCACGTACGTTCGGGAATTCGCGTATCTAGCTAATTTGCATACTCGATCGGGAAAACGACGGAGGCGACACCTAGCGGCGGAAAAAAAAATTGCATTTAAGATCCGACAGCGTAAGAGCCTTACACCTGTCAGATCTAATGGATATCTATGCGTAACTGATTCTAAGAATCAGTCGCATAGATACGACGGCCAGGATTAGGACTTACGACAGCGTACATGGCGTTGCGCCGTCGTAAGCCCTTTGAGAATCTGGGCCCAAAACTGTAAATAATTCTTTTTTTTTTTCCGGAATTTCCCTTCTAGATTAGGGGTGCGTGCTATATGCCGGTGCGCGCTATAGGCAGATAAATACGGTAATTTTTTTAGTCTTTTTTCATTAATAGCGCAAGAAATAAAAACCCCAGAGGCGATCAAATACCACCAAAAGAAAGCTCTACTTGTGGGAACAAAATGATAAAAATTCTGTATTGTCATTTAAACAGCGACAGCGCAGAAAGCTGAAAATTGGCCTTGGCAGGAAGGGGGGTAAGTGCCCTCCCCGGTATTGAAGTGGTTAATATTTGAAATAAAAAATAAGTACAAATAATAAAATGATAAAGAGAGAAGAAATATCCGGTCTGGCCTTCCAAACCGGAAAAATGCTCTCGGTCCAGGAAAGGGTTAACTCATCAGAGCGTTTGGCGCATACACAAATCTCGCTCCTTTCATTAAACTTTGACGCTCCGCTGACGGGAGATCGGCGCCCCGGAGAAACGTCTCGGTCACGTGACCCGACACCCGCCGCTCCCACAAATCCTCTCCGCACAAAAGGTTAACAGATAAAAAGAAAAAAAAAACTCCTCGTTCTGACGGTTCAGCGGCTCCGCCATCCATAATGTATGACCCGATCCGTCGGATCCGGCTCGGCTCATTGTTACGTTCCGCAGGCTGCCGCAGATAGAAGCCCCTTCTAATAGGATGTGACTGCCCCCCCCCCCCTCCTGGAATCTCCGCAGCATCAGGAGCGCGTCTGTTTGACGGAACTACTCAAAGGCAGCGCCGGCCCCGCCGCCCGACAGAAGTCAGATGTGCTGGAAATCAGAAATTAGCATCACTTCTGTGAAGTCTCAGATCTCGGCGTGGCTGGGGGGGGGGGGGGGGGAGGGGCACGGGACGAACAAGGAGAGATCCCCGAAATCACAGCCGTTCATGTACACGGGGGGCCACTATATTGTCAAAAGTATTGGGACGCCTGCCTTTACACGCACATGAACTTTAACCACTTGTCCACCGCGCCTATTCTGGCACTTCTCTCCTTCATGTAAAAATAAAAAAAAAATTGCTAGAACATTACTCAGAACCCCCAAAGATTATATATATTTTTTTAGCAGACACCCTAGGGAATAAAATGGCGGTCATTGCAACTTTTTTTTCCTCGCACGGTATTTGCGCAATCATTTTTCAAACGCCTTTTTTTGGGGGAAAAAAAACGGTTTCATGAATTAAAAAAAAACAAAACAGTAAAGTTAGCCCAATTTTTTTGTATAATGTGAAAGATGATGTTACGCCGAGTAAATAGATACGCTTTAAAATTGCGCACACTCATGGAATGGCGCCAAACTTCGGTACTTAAAAATCTCCATTAACATTTTTTACAGGTTACTATTTTCGAGTTTCAGAGTAGGTCTAGTGCTAGAATTGTTGCACGCGCTCTAACGCACGCGACGATACCTCACATGTGGGGCTTGAACGGCGTTTACATATGTGGGCGGGACTCGCATGCGCGTTCGCTTCTGCGCGCAAGATAACGGGGACAGGGGCGTTTAAAAAAAACTTTTACACTTTTTTTTTACATTTTTTTTTTTTATCACTTTTATTCCTATTACAAGGAATGTAAACATCCCTTGTAATAGGAATCAGTGTGACAGGTCCTCTTTATGGAGAGATGCGGGGGGGTCAATAAGACCCCACATCTCTCCTCCAGGCCTACAAGTATGAGATCGGTGAAAAAAAAATCACAGATTACATGCCGACAGCCGCGATTGCGGCTTTGTTTACTTCCGAGTACCGGGCGTGACGTCATAACATCGCTGCCCGGGCCTCCCAAGGTCATAGAGATGACTGGTGACCATCTGGTCACCAGTCATCTCTATGCTTCCCAGGCAGCGCCAAACGATTCGCTCTCCGGGGCCCCCAACGGCACGGGAGAGCCCGGAGAAGCACCGGATGGCGGTGGGAGGAGGGGGGATGTCCCCTCCCGCTGCCTATAAGAACGATCAAGCGGCGGAACCGCCGCTTTGATCGTTCTTATGGTGCGCAGAATTGGCGGCTGAAGACGGTGATATCTGAATGATGCCTGGAGCTGCACCATCATTCAGATATCACCGCACAAAGCCGAGGACAAGTGGTTAATGGCGTCCCAGTCTTAGTCCGGAGGGTTCAATATTGAGTTGGCTCCGCCCTTTGCAGCTATTACAGCTTCAACTCTTCTGGGAAGGCCGTCCACAAGGTTTAGGAGGGTGTCTATGGGAATGTTTGACCATTCTTCCAGAAGCGCATATGTGAGGTCAGGCACTGATGTTGGATGAGAAGGCCTGGCTCCCAGTCTCCGCTCTAATTCATCCCAAAGGTGTTCTATGGGGTTGAGGTCAGGACTCTGTGCAGGCCAGTCAAGTTCCTCCACCCCAAACTTGATCATCTGAGTCTGTATGGACCTTGCTTTGTGCACTGGTCCAAAACGTTTGGTGGAGGGGGGATTATGGTGGGGGGTTGTTTTTCAGGGGTTGGGCTTGGAAAACTCTCATCGTCAGCATACCAAGACATTTTGGACAATTTCATGATCCCGACTTTGTGGGAGGAGTTTGGGGGACGGCCCCTTCCTGTTCCAACGTGACTGCGCACCAGTGCACAAAGCAAGGTCCATAAAGACACGGGTGAGCAAGTTTGGGGTGGAGAAACTAGACTGGCCTGCACAGAGTCCTGACCTCAACCCGATAGAACACCTTTGGGATGAATTGGTGCAGAGACTGTGAGCCAGGCCTTCTTATCCAACATCAGTGCCTGACCTCAGAAATGCTCTTCTGGAAGAATGGTCAAACATTCCCATAGACACCCTCCTAAACCTTGTAGACGGCCTTCCCAGAAGAGGTGAAGCTGTTATAGCTGCAAAGGGTGGGCCAACTCAATATTGAACCCTCCGGACTAAGACTGGGATGCCATTAAAGTTCATGTGCGTGTAAAGGCAGGCGTCCCAATACTTTTGGTGATATAGGGTATGTGTACTAAGCATGCAAGATAGGCGGTTCACTTGCCGGGTCAGACATGTTCATTAAACCACTTCCCGACGGCCGTACGACTATTGACGGCCGCGGGGTGGTTCTAAATCTCTGAGCCGCCGTCAATTGACGGCAGCTCATTTCCGCTTTCCCCGCGCGCGCTCCCGAGCGCGCAGCGGGGAACTTCTGTACTGGCCGTGTCCCTTGGACAAAGCCAATCACAGATCGCCGTGAACGGCCAATCGGAGTGGCCGTTTGCTAGGCGATCTGTGCGGCCAATGAGAGATGATCTCATATGTTTACATATGAGATCATCTCTCATTCCCGGCTCTCGCAGACAGCGGTGCTGTCAGGGGAGAGAGGAGACCGATCTGTGTCTCTTGTACATAGAGACACAGATCGGTCACCCCCCCCAGTCACCCCCCCCCCACAGTTAGAACACTCAATAGGGTACACATTTAACCCCTTCCTCACCCCCTAGTGTTAACCCCTTCCCTGCCAGTCACATTTATACAGTAATTAGTGCATATTTATAGCACTGATCGCAGTATAAATGTGAATGGCGCCAAAAATGTGTCCGATGTGTCCGCCATAATGTCGCAGTCGCAATAAAAATCGCAGATCGCCGCCATTACTAGTAAAAAAAATAATAATAAAAAAATAATAATTCTGTCCCTTATTTTGTAGGCGCTATAACTTTTGCGCAAACCAGTCGCTTATTGCGATTTTTTTTTTTTTTTTTTACTAAAAATATGTAGAATACGTATCGGCCTAGACTGAGGATAAAAAATGTTTTTTTTAAAAAAATTGAGCCATTTATTACAGCAACAATTAAAATTTTTTTATTTTTTTTATCAAAATTGTCGCTCTATTTTTGTTTATAGCGCAAAAAATAAAAACCGCAGAGGTGATCAAATACCACCAAAAGAAAGCTCTATTTGTGGGAAAAAAAGGACGTCAATTTTGTTTGGGAGCCACGTCGCACGGCCGCGCAATTGTCAGTTAAAGCGACGCAGTGCCGAATCGCAAAAAGTCCTCTGGGCAGGAAGGGGGTTTAAGTGCCCAGTAAGGAAGTGGTTAAACCAGAATGATAGATTCCCCCTACAACAATAGTTCCTATAAAGCAACAATAGATCTCCCACAGAAAAATCCCTCCGACAACAATAGAATAATTGAATAGTTGCTTATTATTATTATTAGTTAATATTTCGGATTATCAAATTTTTGTTCTTATTTTCGGATTTTCTCATTTTTTAATTTCCGAAATGTCAAATTTTTGGTTTATCTAATTTTCTGAATTTTCAATTTCGTTCCAAAGTTACAAATTTATTAGAGATAATGAATTTCGATCATAATAACGAATGACCAAAAAAACGAAAAAAAAAAATGAATGATACTAAAACTAACAATTTTTTCGGCAGTGCACACGTCTAATATGAGGGCGGGACCGTTGTGAGAACGGGAGGGGGCGGGCACTTCCAAGTTTTTTTATTTTGTTATTCATTTTATTTTTGCTCTGTACCTTTTATTTATTTGTTCATCAGCTTTATTAAGAACTTCAGCCCCGGGGGAATTTATTTGCCAAATGACCGGGCCACTTTTTACAATTCGGCACTGCGTCGCTTTAAATGACAATTGCGCGGTCGTGCGACGTGGCTCCCAAACAAAATTGACGTAATTTTTTTTCACACAAATGGAGCTTTCTTTTGGTGGTATTTGATCACCTCTGCGGTTTTTATTTTTTGTGCTATAAACAAAAATAGAGCGACAGAAAAAAAAAACTTTTCTTTTTTACTTTTTGCTATAAAACAGTTGCAAGAAAAAGTATGTGAACCCTTTTGGAATGATAGGGATTTCTGCACAAATTGGTCAAAAAATGTGATCTGATCTTCATCTAAGCCACAACAATAGACAATCACAGTCGGCATAAACTAATAACACACAAAGAATTAAATGTTAACATGTTTTTATTTAACACACCATGTAAACATTCACAGTGCAGGTGGAAAAAGTATGTGAACCCTTGGATTTAATAACTGGTTGAACCTCCTTTGGCAGCAATAACTTCACCCAAACGTTTCCTGTAGTTGCAGATCAGACGGGCACAACGGTCAGGAGTAATTCTTCACCATTTCTCTTTACAGAACTGTTTCAGTTCAGCAATATTCTTGGGATGTCTGGTTGTGAATCGCTTTCTTGAGGTCAGGCCACAGCATCTCAATCGGGTTGAGGTCAGGACTCTGAGTGGGTCACTCCAGAAGGCGTATTTTCTTCTGTTTGGAGCAATGCACCCTGGGATATTTGCCGGACGGCGCATGCACAGTTCGTTGGTGCGGGGGACGCGCTTCATTTAAATGATACACACCCCCTACCCGCCGAATTTGAATTCCGCCGGGTGATTTACGATACGCCGCCGCAACTTTACAGGCAAGTGCTTTGTGAATACAGCACTTGCCTGAAAAACTTGCGGCGGCGTAACGTAAATCGGATACGTTACGCCGCCGCAGAGATACGCCCAATGTACCTGAATCTGGCCCCCCAGTGTCTATTAGACCCCCAGATCTCTCCTCCGGCCCCCTAAGCATCCGATCACACTGAGATCCGATTGATCCGATGCCTTCACAAACCGGGAATGGCTTATAAACAAAAGGAACCGAATCCAGGAAGTGACACAATCCTTGATGTCACACAGTGGGAGGAACAACATCCGTCTGAAGCTGGGACAGGGGAGGAGCTAGGGGTGGGGTCATGGGCAGGTCAAAGGTGGTCCTATAAGGTAGACTAGACAATGGCATCATGATTTCTAACAGCGGCCCTGGCCGCCGGTCGCATCCCTTCCGGGAAAGGAGGAAGCAAGGGGGGACCCCCTTTCAACACCTGTAAAAGTGATCCAGTGTCTCTATAGCCGCTCGGATCCCTTCTACATTGTAAGGAATTGTATGCTGGGAAAAACAATACCGGATCATCCTTGTAGCCTCCATTATCCCGGGATAATCACTTCACCCTCAGGCCAGTTAAAGCTGACGTTTAATCTGCTTAGATTTTGTCTTCCCTGCCCCCTCTACCCCATCAACATGCTAATTATATTTAAACAATGTTTACAAACAATGTTACTTTGTATCTCTCTATCTCTGTCTGATCAATGTTTATAAATAATGTTACTTGGTATCTCTCTATCTCTTGTCTGATCAATATTTATAAACATAGGGGTAGATTCAGAAAGCAATTATGCCTGCGTATCCATAGATACGGCGCGTAATTGCTAAGTAGCGCCGGCGTATCTACTTTCTGTATTCAGAAAGCTCGATACGCCGACTGTAGCCTAAGATACCACTGGCATAAGTCTCTTACGCCGTCATATCTTAGGGTGCATTCTGATGCTGGCCGCTAGGTGGCGCTCCCATAGATGTCAGCGTAGAGTATGAAAATTACATACTTACGCCGATTCACAAACGTACGCGCGCCCGGCGGTAGTTTTTTTACGTCGTTTGCGTACGTCGTTTTCGTCATAAGGCTGCTCCTTCTATTAGGAGGCGCAGCCAATGTTAAGTATGGACGTCGTTCCCGCGTCGCGATTTGAAAATTTTACATTGTTTGCGTAAGTCGTCCGTGAATGGCGCTGGATGCTATTTACGTTCACGTCGATACCAATGACGTCCTTGCGACGTCAATTACCGCAATGCACGTCGGGAAATTTTAGGGACGGCGCATGCGCAGTACATTCGGCGTGGGAACGCGCCTAATTTAAATGATCCACGCCCCCTACGGGATAATTTGAATTACGCGCGCTTACGCCGGCACCTTTTACGCTACGCCGCCGCAACTAACGGAGCAAGTGCTTCATGAATACAGCACTTTCTCCTGTATGTTACGGCGGCGTAACGTAAATACGATACGCTGCACCGCCGTTTAAATTGCGCGCCCCTACCTGAATCCACCCCACTGTTACTTTGTATCTCTCTATCTCCTGTCTGATCAATGTTTATAAACAATTAGCTAGATTCAGAAAGATACGCCGTCGTAACTCTGAATCTGCGCCGTCGTACATTTAAGTGTATTCTCAAACTGAGATACACTTAAATGTAGCTAAGATACGACGGCCTGTGCCGTTGTATCTTAGCTGTCTAGTTCCGCCGGCCGCTAGGGGCGTGAACGCTGATTTACGCCTAGAATGCGTAAATCAGCGAGATATGCCTAATCACGAACGTACGTGCGCCCGTTGTAGTAAAGATACGCCGTTTACGTAAGGCGTTTCCCGGCGTAAAGTTAGTCGAACAAATAGGTGGCCTAGCCAATGTTACGTATGGACGTCGTTTCCGCGTCAAATTTTAAAAATTTTACGTCGTTTGCGTAAGTCGTCCGTGAATGGGGCTGGACGTAATTTACGTTCACGCCGAAACCAATACGTCCTTGCGGCGTACTTTGGAGCAATGCACACTGGGATATGTACACGAACAGCACATGCACCATTCGTAAAAAATGTCAATCACGTTGGGTCACGATTCATTAGCATAAAACACGCCTACCTCTTCACAATTTGAATTAGGCGCGCTTACGCCGGACCCATTTACGCTACGCCGCCGTAACTTAGGAGGCAAGTGCTTTGTGAATACAGCACTTGCCTCTCTGACTTACGGCGGCGTAGCGTAAATACGATACGCGACGCCGGCTCTAAAATATGCCGCCGTACCTGAATCCAGCTAAAAGTTACTTTGTATCTCTCTATCTCTGTCTGATCAATGTTTATAAACAATGTTACTTTGTATCTCTCTATCTCTGTCTGATCAATGTTTATAAACAATGTTACTTTGTATCTTTCTATCTCCCGTCTGATCAATGATTATAAACAATGTTACTTTGTATCTCTCTATCTCCCGTCTGATCAATGTTTATAAACAATGTTACTTTGTATCTTTCTTTCTCTGTCTGATCAATGTTTATAAACAATGTTACTTTGTATCTTTCTATCTCCCGTCTGATCAATGATTATAAACAATGTTACTTTGTATCTCTCTATCTCCCGTCTGATCAATGATTATAAACAATGTTACTTTGTATCTCTCTATCTCCTGTCCGATCAATGTTTATAAACAATGGGGTAGATTCACGTTGCGCCGCGCAATGATACGGCGGCGCAGCCTATCGTCTTTACGCTCCGCCGCCGTAACTTACAGGAGCAAGTGCTGTATTCACAAAGCACTTGCTCAGTAAGTTGCGGCGGCGTAACGTAAAAGGGGCCGGCGTAAGCGCGCGCAATTCAAATGATCCGGTAGGGGGCGTGGATCATTTAAATTAGGTGCGTTCCTGCGCCGAACGTACTGCGCATGCGCCGTCCCTAAAATTTCCCGACGTGCATTGCGGTAAATGACGTCGCAAGGACGTCATTGGTTTCGACGTGAACGTAAATGGCGTCCAGCGCCATTCACGGACGACTTACGCAAACAACGTAAAATGTTCAAATCGCGACGCGGGAACGACGTCCATACTTAACATTGGCTGCGCCTCCTAATAGCAGGAGCAACGTTACGACGAAAATGACTTACGCAAACGACATAAAATCGGCGTAAGTATGTAATTTGCATACTCTACGCTGAAAACTACGGGAGCACCACCTAGCGGCCAGCGTGAGAATGCACCCTAAGATACGACGACGTAAGAGACTTATGCCAGTCGTATCTTAGGCTAATGTCAGCGTATCTAGCTGTCTGTATACAGAAAGTGTATACGCCGGTGCAGCTTAGCAATTACGCGGCGTATCTATGGATACGCCGGCGTAATTGTTCTGTGAATCTACCCCAATGTTACTTTGTATCTCTCTATCTCTCATCTGATCAATGTTTATAAACAATGTTACTTTGTATCTCTCTATCTCCTGTCCAATCACTTAGCCGGATTCAGGTAGGGGCGCGTATCTTTGAGGCGGCGTAGCGTATCGTATTTACGCTACGCCGCCTTAAGTCAGAGAGGCAAGTACTGTATTCACAAAGCACTTGCCTCCTATGTTACGGTGGCGTAGCGTAAATGGGCCGGCCTAAGCGCGCCTAATTCAAATGAGGATGAGGGGGGCGTGTTTTATGTAAATTACTTGTGACCCGACGTGATTGACGTTTTTTTTAAGAACGGCGCATGCGCCGTCCGTGGACATATGCCAGTGCGCATTGCTCCAAAGTACCCCGCAAGGACGTATTGGTTTCGACGTGAACGTAAATTTTGTCCAGACCCATTCACGGACGACTTACGCAAACGACGTAAAATTTTCAAAATTCGACGCGGGAACGACGGCCATGCTTAACATTGGCTAGGCCACCTATTTGTTCGACTAACTTCACGCCGGAAAACGCCATACGTAAACGGCGTATCTTTACTGCGACGGGCAAGCGTACATTCATGAATAGGCGTATCTCGCCGATTTACGCATTCTAGGCGTAAATCAGCGCTCACGCCCCTAGCGGCAGGCGGAACTAGACAGCTAAGATACGACGGCGCAGGCTGTCGTATCTTAGCTACATTTAAGTGTATCTCAATTTGAGAATACACTTAAATGTACGACGGCGCAGATTCAGAGTTACGACGTCGTATCTACTGATACTCCGGCTTAACTCTTTGTGAATCCAGCTATTACTCTCTATCTCCTGTCCGATCAATGTTTATAAACAATGTTACTTTGTATCTCTCTATCTCTTGTCCGATCAATTGCTGGTAAGTGTGAGGAGGGAGCAGCAACGAGGACGTGCTACCTATGCCGGTGTACTTCCGTTCTTTTTTCCCTTTGACCCTGTGTAGCACATCCAGTATGCTGAACTGGTAAAAGAAAAGCGCAGGCTCTTGGGGTTCCACCTCCCTGCACTGTACAGACATCATGAGAGTTTGGGGTGTTGGTTTCATGGAGGAAGTTTTCATAGAAGGGAAGAGGCGGGTAGACGGCTCCTCCAGGTCAGGAGTCAATGTTGTGTCTTCTCCAGAGTTATCACCTTGTGTTTATTTTATGATCGGCTTTCACTGGAGATTGAAATGAGGAAGCCGAGTCTCTGTATCTGCGTCCCCCCATCTGCCCCACTATATATAGAAGGAGGAAGGGGCCCCCCACTATATATAAAAGGAGGAAGGGGCCCCCCGCTATATATAGAAGGAGGAAGGGGCCCCACTATATATAGAATGAGGAATGGGCCCCACTATATATAGAAGGAGGAAGGGGCCCCCCGTCATATATAGGAGGAAGGGGCCCCCCCGCTATATATAAAAGGAGGAAGGGGCCCCCCGCTATATATAGAAGGAGGAAGGGGCCCCGCTATATATAGAAGGAGGAAGGGGCCCCACTATATATAGAAGGAGGAAGGGGCCCCGCTATATATAGAAGGAGGAAGGGGCCCCCCACTATATATAGAAGGAGGAAGGGGCCCCCCACTATATATAGAAGGAGGAAGGGGCCCCCCACTATATATAGAAGGAGGAAGGGCCCCCCGCTATATATAGAAGGAGGAAGGGGCCCCGCTATATATAGAAGGAGGAAGGGGCCCCGCTATATATAGAAGGAGGAAGGGGCCCCCCACTATATATAGAAGGAGGAAGGGCCCCCCGCTATATATAGAAGGAGGAAGGGGCCCCCCGCTATATATAGAAGGAGGAAGGGGCCCCGCTATATATAGAAGGAGGAAGGGGCCCCGCTATATATAGAAGGAGGAAGGGGCCCCCCACTATATATAGAAGGAGGAAGGGGCCCCCCACTATATATAGAAGGAGGAAGGGGCCCCCCGCTATATATAGAAGGAGGAAGGGCCCCCCGCTATATATAGAAGGAGGAAGGGGCCCCCCACTATATATAGAAGGAGGAAGGGGCCCCCCACTATATATAGAAGGAGGAAGGGGCCCCCCACTATATATAGAAGGAGGAAGGGGCCCCGCTATATATAGAAGGAGGAAGGGGCCCCCCACTATATATAGAAGGAGGAAGGGGCCCCGCTATATATAGAAGGAGGAAGGGGCCCCGCTATATATAGAAGGAGGAAGGGGCCCCCCACTATATATAGAAGGAGGAAGGGGCCCCCCACTATATATAGAAGGAGGAAGGGGCCCCCCACTATATATAGAAGGAGGAAGGGCCCCCCGCTATATATAGAAGGAGGAAGGGGCCCCGCTATATATAGAAGGAGGAAGGGGCCCCCCACTATATATAGAAGGAGGAAGGGTCCCCCGTCATATATAGAAGGAGGAAGGGGCCCCCCACTATATATAGAAGGAGGAAGGGTCCCCCGTCATATATAGAAGGAGGAAGGGGCCCCCCGTCTCACACTGCCCTTGGCCTCAGATCTGTTTACCACCTGAGCCATGAACAGGCCAGACAGCTGGTCCCCTGTGTTACTTGAGAGTCCAAGGACGCCGATCATCTGATCGTCACTGTCCCCGCAATCAGCAGATGTCACTCCTCCACTTCTACATCACAAAGAGCACTCACCTCATTATTACCAGTCTTCATACACATACATCTATATAGCTCTGACATATACCGCAGTGCTGTACAGAGAACACTGAGCCAATCACGTCAGTCTTTGTACCAGAGGAGCTTACACTCTAATGTCCCCTCCCCCCTCCCCCACAATCAAACACTATTATTATACATCTATATAGCTCTGACATATACCGCAGCGCTGTACAGAGAACACTGAGCCAGTCACATCAGTCTGTGTACCAGAGGAGCTTACACTCTAATGTCCCCTCCCTCACAGTCACACACTATTGTTATGTGGGGGACTAGACATGTACAATTTGTTTAGTTGCTAATTTTGAGAAATTCGTTAATTCCGAATTTTCGTATTTCCGAATTTTTCAATTTCTGAATTTTCGGATTTCCGAAATTTCAAATTTCCGAATTTCCATATTTTTGATTTTCGAATTTCACAATTTTGAATTTCCGAAAATCTCGAATTTTTTAATTTTCGATTTTTCGAAATTCAGAATTTTCTAAATTTTTCATTTTCGAATTTTCACACTTTTTAATTTTCGATTTTTTTCATTTTTAATTTTATTTGTTTTTTTGCTTTTTAGGAAATCCGGAAATTCATAATTCCGAATTTTTGAATTTCTGAAAAAAGCAAAAAAAAATTAAAAAAACAAAAACAAATTTTTCCGAATTTCCTTATTTTCGATTTTCAAATTTCACAATTTCGAATTTCCGAAAGTCTCGAATTTATAATTTTTTTCATTTTCTATTTTTCGAAATTGCGAATTTTCAAAATGTAAAATTTTCGATTTTTTTCATTTTTAAATTTTTAATTTTATTTGTTTTTTTGCTTTTTAGGAAATTCGAAAATTTGGAAATTCATAATTCCGAATTTCCGAAAAAAGCAATAAAAACGAAAAAAAACAAAAACACATTTTTGGAATTTCCAAATTTCCTAAAAAAGCAAAAAAAAGAATTAAACGAAAAAAAAAAAACAAATTTTTCGTCAGGGCACATGTACTTTTCCGTCGGAATTCCTCTCAAGCCTGCCTTGCATACACACAGCCACAAAAAAAAGTCCAGTGAACTGTTGTCTGCCAAGAACGCGGAGACGTGAAAGACTACGGCGAGCCGACAAAATTAAGTTCTGAGCATGCGCGCTTTTTTTTACCCTTCGGAAAAGCATACAGACGAACGGTTTTCCCGCTAGAATTTTATTCCTGATGGGAAAAAAGAGATCCTGCTCTCTTTTTTTTTCCCGGCAGTTTTCCTGTGGGAAATCTTTAGCATACATCTTTCCTGATTTCAGCAGCCCTCTGCCTCGGACCAAAACAGCCAAGAAAAACCAAAGTAATGGCATGACGGCTGCAAAGACCAAGGACCCTACGTCCATATTGAGGAAGCTGAGGGTGAAGTGTTTATTGGTTTTCCGCTATGTCGCGCAGTCTCAAGGCCATAAATTATAAATAAAGTGGAGGCGACCCTCAATAATCCATCGGTGATTCTTCTACTCTCTGTAATCGTATTCCGTCCCGTTTTCATGGCCTCAGCAGTAAATTTGAATTGCCGAGAGCCTCTTGTATCAGATGAATGACCGGCGGCGGCACTAATATCAGACAAGAGCGATCGATAGTGACTCATCACCCTCCTCGATTGCTGGAAATCTTCCCGTGGATGAAAGGTCTGTCGATACAACAAGACGGGAGGGAGGTGTCTGCGGATGTGCTAATGTAATCCAGATACCGCTAAGAAGGGAAGACCGTGTATGTTCGACACAAAGCAAATTAGGCTACAAGAGGCTCAAAGCTTAATTGGGAAATATCGAACAGCTACCTCTCGGGATGTCTTCGGATTTCTGGAGAAATGGTTGCCATCTGCTCCTCCGGCAGTCTGCCAGATCCAGCCCTGTGGACAATATCAAAGATCCTGCCTCTGACTGGCTTTTTATTCAACTTTTTAGATTTAAAAAAAAAACTTCCATACAATCCCACTATTTGACATATTTTGGAAAAACCATAGGAGCTTCCGTATACCTCTTGTACCAAAACCTTCTCTTTGGGTATATACTATCTCCTTCAGCCAATCATGAATGATGCTGCCAATTATCATCTGCTCAGGATCCTGCACTCTTCTCTGCCAATCCCTTCACTGGCCTCCATTCAGTGTCCACCACCCCTCTCTGCCAATCCCTCAACTGGCGTCTGTTCAGTGTCCACCACCCCTCTATGCCAGTCCTTCCACTGGCCTCTGCTCAGTGTCCACCGCCCCTCTATGCCAATCCCTTCACTGGCCTCTGCTCGGTGTCCACCGCCCCTCTATGCCAATCCTTTCACTGGCCTCTGCTCAGTGTCCACCTCCCCTCTCTATCAATCCTTCCACTGGCCTCTGCTCAGTGTCCACCACCCCTCTATGTCAATCCTTCCACTGGCCTCTGTTCAGTGTCCACCACCCCTCTATGTCAATCCTTCCACTGGCCTCTGCTCAGTGTCAACCACCCCTCTATGCCAATCCTTCCACTCCCCTCTGCTCAGTGTCCACCTCCCCTCTCTATCAATCCTTCTACTGGCCTCTGCTCAGTGTCCAACACCCCTCTATGCCAATCCTCCCACTGGCCTGCATTCAGTGTCCACCACCCCTCTATGCCAATCCTCCCACTGGCCTCCATTCAGTGTCCACCACCCCTCTATGCCAATCCTTCCACTGGCCTCCATTCAGTGTCCACAACCCCTCTATGTCAATCCGTCCACTGGCCTCTGTTCAGTGTCCACCACTCCTCTATGTCAATCCTTCCACTGGCCTCTGCTCAGGATCCTGCACTCTTCTCTGCCAATCCCTTCACTGGCCTCCATTCAGTGTCCACCACCCCTCTCTGCCAATCCCTCAACTGGCGTCTGTTCAGTGTCCACCACCCCTCTATGCCAGTCCTTCCACTGGCCTCTGCTCAGTGTCCACCGCCCCTCTATGCCAATCCCTTCACTTGCCTCTGCTCGGTGTCCACCGCCCCTCTATGCCAATCCTTTCACTGGCCTCTGCTCAGTGTCCACCTCCCCTCTCTATCAATCCTTCCACTGGCCTCTGTTCAGTGTCCACCACCCCTCTATGTCAATCCTTCCACTCCCCTCTGCTCAGTGTCCACCACCCCTCTATGTCAATCCTTCCACTGGCCTCTGTTCAGTGTCCACCACCCCTCTATGTCAATCCTTCCACTCCCCTCTGCTCAGTGTCCACCACCCCTCTATGTCAATCCTTCCACTGGCCTCTGCTCAGTGTCAACCACCCCTCTATGCCAATCCTTCCACTCCCCTCTGCTCAGTGTCCACCTCCCCTTTCTATCAATCCTTCTACTGGCCTCTGTTCAGTGTCCACCACCCCTCTATGTCAATCCTTCCACTGGCCTCTGCTCAGTGTCCACCACCCCTCTATGCCAATCCTCCCACTGGCCTGCATTCAGTGTCCACCACCCCTCTATGCCAATCCTCCCACTGGCCTCCATTCAGTGTCCACCACCCCTCTATGCCAATCCTTCCACTGGCCTCCATTCAGTGTCCACAACCCCTCTATGTCAATCCGTCCACTGGCCTCTGTTCAGTGTCCACCACCCCTCTATGTCAATCCTTCCACTGGCCTCTGCTCAGTGTCCACCACCCCTCTATGTCAATCCTTCCACTGGCCTCTGCTCAGTGTCAACCACCCCTCTATGCCAATCCTTCCACTCCCCTCTGCTCAGTGTCCACCTCCCCTCTCTATCAATCCTTCTGTTCAGTGTCCACCACCCCTCTATGTCAATCCTTCCACTGGCCTCTGCTCAGTGTCTACCACCCCTCTATGCCAATCCTTCCACTCCCCCCTGCTTAGTGTCCACCTCCCCTCTCTATCAATCCTTCTACTGGCCTCTGTTCAGTGTCCACCACACCTCTATGCCAATACTTCCACTGGCTTCTTCATCAGTGTCCACCACCCCTCTCTGTCAATCCCTCCACTGGCCTCTGCTCAGTGCCCCCCCCTCTGCAAATCCATCCACTGGCCTTTGCTCAGTGTCTACCACCCCTCTCTGCCAATCCCTCCACTGGTGTCTGTTCAGTGTCCACCACCCCTCTATGCCAGTCCTTCCACTGGACTCTGCTCAGTGGCCACTACCCCTTTCTGTCAAGCCTTCCATTGGCCGGCCTCTGTTCATTGTCCACCACCCCTCTATGCCAACCCCTCAACTGGCCTCTGCTCAGTGTCCACTACCCCTCTCTGTCAATCCCTCCACTGGCAACTGCTTAGTGCCCCCCCCCTGCAAATTCATCCACTAGCCTTTGCTCAGTGTCTACCACCCCTCTCTGCCAATCCCTCCACTGGCGTCTGTTTAGTCTCCACTAATCTCTTCTCAGTGTCCACCACCCCTCTATCTATGCCAGCCCCTCCACTGGCCTCTGCTCAGTGTCCACTACCCATCTCTGTAAATCCCTCCACTGACCTCTGCTTAGTGTCCCCCCCCCCCCGCCCACAAATCCCTCCACTGGCCTCTGCTCAATGTACACCATCCTTTTCTGCTTATCCCTCCACTGGCCTCTGTTCATTGTCCACCATCCCTCTATGCCAGTCCTTCCACTAGCCTCTGCAAAGCGTCCACGGCCCCTCTTTGCCAATCCCTGCACTGGTTTACAATTACCAAACAAATACAATTCTTTATAGTAACAACAACATACAACGCCCTGCACTGGGCCCCCAAGCTACATCACCAACCTATTCTTAAGATATCACTCACGTTGCTCTCTCTGTTCCTCCCAGGACCTCTTGCTCTCTATATCCCTCATCACCCCCTCCCACGCTCACCTTCAGGACTTCCCCAGAGCCTCTCCTATTCTCTAAAATGTTCTACCCCAATCAGTCTGGCTATCTCCCACTATATCCACCTTTAGGTGTTCTCAGGGCCGGACTGGCCTACCGGGATACCGGGAGATTTCCCGGTAGGCTGCCTGCTTTGGGGCCGGTTTGAGTTAAGCCACGGCTGTGCATGGCTGCCCCACTCCTCTCCCTCCTCCTGTCACACACAGCAGGCACGGAGTTCAGTGTGAAAAGTTTGGCCACGCTGCCTGTGACAAAAGTCCCGCCCTCCTCCTAGACCAGCTCATGTGATAGATGCAGTGTTCTGTCTATCACAAGAGCTGGTCTAGGAGGAGGGCGGGACTTTTGTCACAGGCAGCGCGGCCTGCTGAGTGCAGGTCGAGATTGCAGCATAATCCTTGGCAGACAGAGGTAGGTCCCGATCCCTCGCCTCTTGCCGACAAGCCACTTCCCTGAGCGGCAGCAGCAACTTTAAACCGAGGAAGAGGTGTCCACGGGTCAGAGCACCAGCACTGCACACAGACTCGCCCACCTATGTGTCTACACAGCCACCATCACCTGCTTCCTATCACTGGAGCGGAGCGCCCACATAGGCAGTGGCGGTGCTACGCATGGAGGAGAGGGGCGGGGGCAATATTTACTTGCCAAAGGTGGAAGATCTGTTGTGACAGCAAGTCGTTCAGAGAGTGGCTTATTCATGAGATATTTGACTTTTTTTTTTTTATTATTATATATTTATGTGTGTATTTATTTATTTATTTATTTATTTTTGTATGTATTTATTTTTATTTATTTATGTGTGACTTTTATTTTTATTTATTTATGTGTGTATTTATTTTTGTATGTATTTATTTATGTGTGTATTTATTTTTATTTATTTATGTATTTATTTATTTTGCTAAGGACAAATGCAACTGTCTGAGTAGTACACCGATGAAAGGAACTTGGGGTGTCCGCATACACACTTTAACCACTTAAGACCCGGTCAAATGTTCCGCCTACAAGCTATAGTAGAATTCTAATGTTGTATGACACTAGTAATAATTATATTTATTAACCACTTAAGACCCGGACCAATATGCAGGTAAAGGACCTGGCCAGTTTTTGCAAATCCGCACTGCGTCCCTTTAACTGACAATTGCGCGGTCGTGCAACGCGGCTCCCAAACAAAATTGGCGTCCTTCTTTTCCCACAAATAGAGCTTTCTTTTGGTGGTATTTGATCACCTCTGCGGTTTTTATTTTTTGCGCTATAAACAAAAATAGAGTGACAATTTTGATATAATAAATATCCCCAAAAATATATAAAAAAACTTTTTTTCCTCAGTTTAGGCCGATACGTTTTCTTCTACCTATCTTTGGTAAAAAAAAATCGCAATAAGCGTTTATCGGTTGGTTTGCGCAAAATTTAGAGTGTTTACAAAATAGGGGATAGTTCTATTGCATTTTTATAAATATTTTTTTTTTACTACTAATAGCGGCGATCAGCGATTTTTTTTCGTGACTGCGACATTATGGCGGACACATCGGACAATTTTGACACATTTTTGGGACCGTTGTCATTTTCACAGCAAAAAATTCTATAAAAATGCATTGTTTTACTGTGAAAATGACAATTGCAGTTTGGGAGTTAACCACTAGGGGGCGCTGAAGGGGTTATATGTGACCTCATATGTGTTTCTAACTGTAGGGGGGCAGGGCTGGACATGTTATGTCATTGATCGCCTTTCCCTATATCAGGGAACAGACAATCAATGACAGAGCCACTGTGAAGAACGGGGAAGGTGTGTTTATACACACCTCTCCCAGTTCTTCAGCTCGCGGGACTCCGGCAGCGATCGGGTCCGCGGGTCCCGAGGCCGCAGTCACGGAGCTTCGGACCGGGTCGCACGCCCGGGACCCACTGCTGGGCATTAAACAATCACGTACAGGTACGTGATTGTGCCCAGCCGTGCCATTCTGCCGACGTATATCGGCGTAAGGCGGTCCTTAAGTGGTTAATTATTATTACTAGTCAACCAACATTAGAATTTTTCTATAGCCTATGGGCCGAGCATTTGACCGGAAATGTACGATTGCGGCATCATACAGTGTAGCTGCTCCTTCGAATCTTCTTAGAACTATCAACAGACTACATAAGCCTTCAATGACAGATTCAACGTTTTTCGATGCTTTGTCGAATCTTCGTCGTTCATGTTGAAATGTCAAGTCAGTTCTAGCTATTTTACTGCTCCTCCTCTTTGGTTACAATCAGCCAATAACATTCATCATTCATCATCATCATCATTTTTATTTTACTTCCGCCACCCAATTCCAGCAGCGATCTTTTCTCCCTGTCTAATCTTTTCTCTCTATAATGTCTAATCTTTTCTCTCTATGTCGAATCTTTTCTCTCTATAATGTCGAATCTTTCCTCTCTATAATGTCGAATCTTTTCTCTCTATAATGTCGAATCTTTTCTCTCTATGTCGAATCTTTTCTCTCTATAATGTCAAATCTTTTCTCTCTATAATGTCGAATCTTTTCTCTCTATAATGTCAAATCTTTTCTCTCTATAATGTCAAATCTTTTCTCTCTATAATGTCAAATCTTTTCTCTCTATAATGTCGAATCTTTTCTCTCTATGTCGAATCTTTTCTCTCTATAATGTCAAATCTTTTCTCTCTATAATGTCGAATCTTTTCTCTCTATAATGTCAAATCTTTTCTCTCTATAATGTCAAATCTTTTCTCTCTATAATGTCGAATCTTTTCTCTCTATGTCGAATCTTTTCTCTCTATAATGTCACATCTTTTCTCTCTATAATGTCACATCTTTTCTCTCTATAATGTCGCATCTTTTCTCTCTATAATGTTGAATCTTTTCTCTCTATAATGTCACATCTTTTCTCTCTATAATGTCACATCTTTTCTCTCTATAATGTCACATCTTTTCTCTCTATAATGTCGAATCTTTTCTCTCTATAATGTCGAATCTTTTCTCTCTATAATGTCAAATCTTTTCTCTCTATAATGTCGAATCTTTTCTCTCTATAATGTCGAATCTTTTCTCTCTATGTTGAATCTTTTCTCTCTATAATGTTGAATCTTTTCTCTCTATGTCGAATCTTTTCTCTCTATGTAGAATAATATTGGACTAATAGAGTTAAGGTTAGTGCACAGTCGACCAACGAAAACTAAATTAAAGCATTTATTTATGTCGTATCTTCCGGTTTTCGTATTCTGTGCGTTTGTTTTCGTTTGTTAAAACGATAACGGAAATACCTGAAATTCAGACGAAAATGCGTTCTGACGAAAATGAATGCACACGTCTAATTCTGAGCATGCGTTTTTTTTTCTCCGTCGGAGTTCCATACAGACAAACGTAATTCCCAATGGAAAATTTTTCCGTCGGAAAAAAAGAGATCATGTTCTTTTTCTAACGTCGTTGCAATTTCCAATTGAAAAAAAAGTCCGATGGGGCATACACGCGGTTGGAATATCCGATGACAAAATTCCATTTGACTTTTTTCCTCAGAAATTCCGATCGTGTGTACGAGGCATTAGACATGTGCACACTGAAATATTTTGTTTCGTAATTTCGTTTTCGTCCGAAAAATACATTTATTTAGTTACTCCCGAAATTCGTTTTTATTTATTTAGTTTTTTGTTAAAAAAATGCATTCGTCCGAAAAGCCAAATGAAGGTTGAATCTGTCATTGAAGGCTTATGGTGTCTGTTCTAAGAAGAAGAAGAAGAAGAAGAAGAAGAAAAAAAAAAAAAAGAAGATTCGACAGAATCTTTAAAAAAATAAAATAATAATTTCGACTCTATGTCGAATCTTCATGTCTCTCTATGTCGAATCTTTTCTCTCTATGTCGAATCTTTTCTCTCTATGTCGAATCTTCATGTCTCTCTATGTCGAATCTTCATGTCTCTCTATGTCGAATCTTCATGTCTCTCTATGTCGAATCTTTTCTCTCTATGTCGACTCTTCTTTTTAATGGGCTAGAATCAGAAAGAATTTACGTTGGCGTATCTATTGATACGCCGCGTAAATTCAAAGCTGCACTGGCGTATCTTCTTTCTGTATTCAGAAAGCAAGATACGCCGAAATTAAGCTAAGATCCGACTGGCGTAAGTCTCTTACGCCGTCGTATCTTAGTTGCATATTTACGCTGGCCACTAGGTGGCGCTTCCGTCGATTTACGCAAGGAATATGCTAATTAGGTAGATACGCCGATTCAGAAACGTACGTCCGCCGGCGCATTTTTTTACGTTGTTTACATTAGGCTTTTTCCAGCGTAAAGTTACCCCTGCTATATGAGGCGTATCCTATGTTAAGTATGGATGTCGTTCCCGTGTCGAATTTTGAAAATTTTACGTCGTTTGCGTAAGTCGTTCGCGAATAGGGCTGTACGTAAGTTACGTTCACGTCTAAAGCATTGACGATTTGCGGCGTAATTTTGAGCATGCTTACTGGAATTCTTTCATGGACGGCGCATGCGCCGTTCGTAAAAAACTTCAAATACGTGGGGTCATAAGTAATTTAAATAAAACACGCCCACATCATCCACATTTGAATTAGGCGGGCTTACGCCGGACCACATACGCTACGCCGCCGTAACTTAGGGCGCAGGTTCTTTATGAATACGGAACTTGCGCGGGGCTATCTGAATCTAGCCCTGTGTCTCTATAATGTCAAATCTTTTCTTTTTATGTTGAATAATATGGGACTAATAGAGTTTAGGTTAGGCACAATTAAGGTCGAATCTGTCATTGAAGGCTTATGGTGTCTGTCGAATGTTCTAAGAAAAAAAAGAAAAAAAGAAAGAAGATTCGACAGAATGTTAAAAAAAAAAATTGACTCTTCATGTCTCTCTATGTCGAATCTTCATGTCTCTCTATGTCGAATCTTCATGTCTCTCTATGTCGAATCTTTTCTCTCTATGTCGAATCTTCATGTCTCTCTATGTCGAATCTTCATGTCTCTCCATGTCGAATCTTCATGTCTCTCCATGTCGAATCTTTTCTCTCTATGTCGAATCTTTTCTCTCTATGTCGAATCTTTTCTCTCTATGTCGAATCTTCTTCATGTCTCTCTTTTCTCTCTATGTAGAATAATATTGGACTAATAGAGTTAAGGTTAGGCACATTCATGTCTCTCTATGTCGAATCTTCATGTCTCTCCATGTCGAATCTTCATGTCTCTCCATGTCGAATCTTTTCTCTCTATGTCGAATCTTTTCTCTCTATGTCGAATCTTTTCTCTCTATGTCGAATCTTCTTCATGTCTCTCTTTTCTCTCTATGTAGAATAATATTGGACTAATAGAGTTAAGGTTAGGCACATTCATGTCTCTCTATGTCGAATCTTTTCTCTCTATGTCGAATCTTCATGTCTCTCTATGTCGAATCTTCATGTCTCTCCATGTCGAATTATTTCTCTCCATGTCGAATCTTTTCTCTCTATGTCGAATCTTTTCTCTCTATGTCGAATCTTTTCTCTCTATGTCGAATCTTCTTCATGTCTCTCTTTTCTCTCTATGTAGAATAATATTGGACTAATAGAGTTAAGGTTAGGCACATTCGACCCCAACGAAAACGAAAATAAAGCATTTGTTTATGTCGGATCTTTCGGTTTCGTTTTCTGTGCTTTCGTTATCGTTTGTTAAAACGATAACGGAAATACCTGAAATTCGGACGAAAATGCGTTCTGACGAAAAACGAATGCACATGTCTACGAGGCATAAGAATTGATAAGCTGCAATATAATAAATGTTCTTCTTCGGGTTTATTACCGCTTTAACACTTTTTAGATGTTCCTCAGAAGATAGTAAATCTTCACTTTGAGTTGAGGTCTAGTGTAACAGAGCGATGGAGTGTGTCGCACAGCTTACAGACTGCAGGTTAATTTACCAAGCACAACATCTGAATTATTATTCCATCTCCCGGCATGTATGAGTTACTTAGCACAGCAATCTAATAGGTTTTGTTATGACAGCTTCCCCTGAATGAGGCTCATAACACGACAGGCGTCTATTTAAGATTCAAAAGCAAAATGTTCAGCGAATTCTGGGACGAAGGCCAGAATATAAATTTAGTGAAGGATTCTTGAATTGGGTCATTTATCTTCTTTTTTTCGCTATAAACCACAACAGCCTCATTACACATCAGAAAATGCCGCTCGCGGATGGCTTAAGTGCGTCTCGGCCTCTGTGTCTTCCGACTGCTCGCCGCCGGCGCATTGACTGGCAGGTGCGGAGCCCAGACAGGGGACTTTGATCTGAACATTGTCAATTATGGGGAGATTTAATTAGCCATCCAAAGTGTTTTCTGCCTGATGAAGAAGAAGAAGCCATTCTTTGAGATAATTCGGCCTCGCCTTCGTGTTTTTTCACTTCTCTTGAAGAACAATGGCAGACGGTTGCAGAGGACCTGTATTGTTCTCCACCGGCAGCGATCTTCTCACTCATACAGGAGACAGGAAGGACATTTGTAATGACCGTATTTATCGGCGTATAACACGCGCCGGTGTATAACACGCACCCCAATTTTAAGAGGGAATTTTCTGGAAAAACTAATTTTTTTAATAAACAACTTTGAAGCAATCTAAGCCAGTCTCTGGGGTGTCCCTCAGACTTTCCTGACAGATATAACATTATAGACCTTAGCTGCCCACAGGGGATATTTGTCCTTCGTGCTGTGGAATACCTTTGAGATATTTTTCATAGTTATATTCATAGCTCAACTGCAGCCATAATCAGCTTGTGGACAGTGTCATAGCTAACATAAATTCCTTGCTCTGGAACACTTTTCAAGACAGCCAGGTGGGCTGGTATTTTCTGCAAGTTTGGGGAGTTTGTGTGTTTCACTGAGGGGACATGGAGCTCCTACAAAGAGAAAGGTTGCGTCTGATCCATTTAATATTATTCAGGAGGGAGTACAGTTCAGGGTCCATTTTTGTGACCTCTACACTTACCTCTCACACATACCTCGGAGGGGAAGGAGGGGGACGAGCGCCTGCCGGAAATCACCGAGCCGTCATCTCCTCTCCACTCGGCTCTCACTCGGCTGTCACGTCACACACGCACAGTCCCGCCTCCGCCATCGGTCGCACACGCACAGTCCCGCCTCCTGTAGCAATTCTGATGCGCAAAATTCCGACGCATGCTCAGAAACAATTTGACGCATGCTCAGAAGCATTGAACTTCATTTTCTCGGCTCGTCGTCGTGTTGTACGTCACTGCGTTCTTGACGGTCGAAAGTTCAGAGACCGTGTGTATGCAATGAGCGGAATTCTGTCGGAAAAACTATCCAAGGTTTTTCCGACGGAAAATCTGATCATGTGTACGCGGCATAAGGCTCAATTCACATCTATGCATGTTGCTTTTGAGTGTTTCTGCAATGTTTTTGTGGTGCTTGCCACATTTTTGGGCATGCGTTTTTACCGCGATTTGCATTTTTTTACACTGTAGATAGCTGGTTGCTAAGGAGGGGGCTGGGAAGCTGACGCTGCGTCCTTAACAACCGATGAGTTATCAGCTATTAGCGCGCTACCGCGCAGACAGCTAAATGTAAAATTAAAAAAAAAGAATTGCCGGCTAAAAGAAAAAAATTGAAAAAAAAAAACAGGGTGGGGTGCCTGGTGCCCCCCCTCAGGTCCATACCAGGCCCTTGGGTCTAATATGGATTCGGAAGGGACCACCCCTTCCCCCCCACACTAAATTTTTTCTTATCTAAGAAATGCTTGACACATCGGTGCGGACAGAGCAGCGGGACACAGCATCGGAGGAGGGTCATCGGTGGGAGCAGTGGCGGAGGAAGAAGAACACTGGACAAAGAAGACAGAAGAAAGGAGAAGACCGGAAGAAGCGGGAGAAGAAGAAGACCCGAGGAAGAAGGAGATGACCGGAAGGGAGAGGGAGGAGAAGACTGGAGGAAGAAGCAGGAGATGCCCGGATGAGGAAGAAGACATTTTTAATAAAGGACTTGTCAAAACTGTCTATTGTGTTTTGTCACACTATACTACTTTTTTTGGTGAATGGGTAGGTGTACAATGTACCCGATACCCATTCACATGGAGGGGGCGGTATCTGGGGGCTTCCAGATTCTGATAAACCCCGCCCGTAGACCCCGACAAGGGTTGTTGGGAAGAGGCCCTTGTCCCCATCAACATGGGGGCTAGGTGCTTTTGGGTAGGGGGTGCGGAACCCCCCCTGCCCCAAAGCACCCATCCCCCCATGTTAAGGGCATGCGGCCTGGTATGGTTCAGGAGGGGGGGGCGCTCGCTCATCCCCTCCTTTTCCTGACCTGCATGCTCGGATAAGGTTTTGGTATGAATTTTGTGCGGTACCCCCATGCAATTTTTGTTTTATATTTTGGCACGGGGGGTCCCCTCTGAATCCATACTAGACCCAAGGGCTTGGTATGGACCTGGGGGGTGACCCCACGCTGTTTTATTCCTCAATTTTTTTTTCCGCCGGGAATTTTTATTTTTACATTCTGCCGGAAGCCCGCTGACAGCTGGTGACTCATCAGTTGTTAAGGACGCGGTGGCCGGCTTCCCGTCCCCCTCCTTAGCAACGAGCCATACTGTATACAGTGTAAAAAAACAAACAAAACTAAAATCACAGAAAAAACACAGTAAAAACGTGGTGCTTGCATTTTGGATGTGGGTCCATTGAAGTCTATTACATGCAAAACGCCCAGGAGAAAAAGTCCCTGATCCTTTTCAAAACTGCATAGGCACAAAAATGCATTGATATGAACATGTTCCATAGGAACCCATGTTAAAAAAATTCCCTGCATTTCTGCAAAGTAGACAATAAGGCACAAAACACTTACGCTGACGTATCTCGAGATACGCCGCGTAAGTGTAAATATGCGCCGTCGTATCTATGCGCTGTGCCCACAGAACTAGATACGCCTGAAAATAGGCTTCTTCCGACCGACGTAACTTTCCTACGCCGTCGTATCGTGGGCGCATATTTACGCTGGCCGCAAGGGGCGCATCCCATTGATTTACGATTCGAATATGTAAATGAGGGAGACACGTCGATTCGCGAACGTAGTTACGCCCGGCGCATAATATACGCGGTTTACTTAAGACTTACGTCCGGCATTAAGTTATTTCCCATATAGGAGGCGCAAGTCATGTTAAGGTATGGACCAGGGAACACAGCCGTCGGATTTTACGTTGTTTACGTAGTACGTAAATAGGGCTAGGCGTAGGTTACGTTCACGTCGTAGGCAGTGATTCGACGTATGCGCACTGGGATGCGTCCACGGGACTCCGGGCCAATATGTCCAGTGCTTTCCCCCTCCTCAAAGTACTATTGCCTTAGAAAGAAGCGTTTATTTTCACCCAGCTGCAGTGTTATCTGTTGCAATAGAGATTGTGAAAATAACTAGATATGTGCACTGCCGAATTTTTTTTTTTTTTTCGTTTTCATTTAATTTGTTCTTTTTTTTCCGGATTATTCGTTATAATGGGTATTCGTTATTTTGAATAAATTCGTAACTTCGGACAAATTCTAATTTGTTACGGTCCATTTGTTCAGAAGCGGTATCTGTTATTTCGATAATTCGAAAATTCTGGAAAATTCTAATTCGTTATTCCATTTGCTTACTTGTGGTATTCGTTATTTTGATCATTTGAAATAATTTGAAAGAACGCAAATTCAAAATGTGAAAATCCGAAAATTTAAAGAATAAAAATCCTAAATTCGAAAATGTTAAACTTCCCAAAATCCGAAAAATCAGAAAATTGGAAAGAACAAAAAACATTCAGTTAATTTTTATTATAATTTAAATATATTACGTTTATTAAACATTGTTATAATCTTTCTATTATTATTTATTAATAATAAATAATAATAATAATAGTTATAAACTATTAAATTACAGGTATTGTAATTTCCTTTCAAATTTGGCCGTTGGTGCACATAATGAATATGAATTTATTTGAAGTTACGAATTATCCAAAATAACGAATGATGGATAGTTTTCGTTACGTTTACTAACAGCCAAATTTGAAAAGAAATTCCAATACCTATAATTTAATCGTTAGAACTATTATTGTAGTTTCTATTATTATTAGTAATATTATTAATAAAAAAATATATAATTATGGTTAATAATAATAGAAATTATCCGAATGTTTTATGTTCTTTCGGATTTTCGAATTTTAGTTCTTATTTTCTTAATTCAAATTTTCTTATTTTTGGATTTTCGTTCTGATTTTCGTTCTTATTTTTGGATTTTCGTTCCTTCTGATTTTCGAATTTCAGAATTTCGTTCTTTAGAAAAAAATTGTTAAATGGTCTTTCGTTAATTCGGATTAGTCTGAATTAACAAATATGCAGAATTTTGATAAAAAAAAAATATTTGGAACAAAACAAATTTCACATGTCTACCGATATAACCATGCCCGTTTGGTAGTGTCTCAGGTATTGTCAATATAGTTAGATTCTGTCCTTTGCAGCTCTGTTAACACTGGGTTTTCCCAGGATTTTGTTTTAGTTTTAAAGTTTTAATATAATTAATATGCTTTGTGAACTGCCCTCTAAGATGTGCCTTTGAGGCATCCCACACCATTTCCAAGTCAGCTGTGCCTATATTGCATGCAAAGAAAACAACCAAAACAGATTGAGCTTCCAGCATGACCTTCTAGGAAAATCTGGGATACTAAGTTCCACCCAAAACAGGGAATGGTCCGAGATGGTCCCAGCCTCATAATTGGAGTCAGTAAACACAGGAAGTAAAGCATCATTCCCCAAACCCAAATAGATTCTGAAAAGCCTCCCATGAGAAGCAGAGTATCAAGAAGACATGCATAAGCCAGGGTGTCGTATCCTCCACAAATCCCAAAGGCCAAGTTCCCCAAGGAACCTTGCAAATGTAGTAGGGGCATAGGGTTTATAGTATTGGTAGATCCCAGCAGGGCTGTCATCAGGGGGGTACAGCCGTTACAACTGTAAGGGTCCCCGGGTCCCGAGCGACCCACTCGGGCCAAAAGAAGGCAGGACGGGTGAAGGAGAGCCGTGTTGTGAACTATAGAAATGATCTTGCAGCTTCTGCTGTTCTCTGTGTCATTGAGCTCAGACATCAAGCTCTTTACTGCCACCTCTGGCTACTATGTGCATGTGCACCCCTCATGAGTGAGCTGCCTGTACTGTGCTCCTCTGTGTCAGCAACATGTCAGCTTTGTGAAAACAAGCTGGGACCAGGTAGGAAGATTTTCTTTACAAGTAGGGGCTATGAAGGAAAGGGAGGGGCCAGATGCTTGTGTGTTTACAGATTTGTGTATGTGTGGGCTGACACTTATATACAGGAGTGAGGGGGGCTAGCATATATAAAGTATTGAGGGGGGGCTGAGTGCATACAGGTGAGGTGGCCGGGGTGTGGTTTCGGTGGGATGGCCCGTTGGCAAGCCCTGGGGAATGTTGGTGGTCAGGCTTGGGAAAGGGGGGGCCAGGCCTAAAGCTATGTAAGAGCCAGATAAGAAGACTTGCGTTGAGCCAACTGGGCTCCCAAACTAAAACTTAGAGGAACAAATAGTCCACGTAGGACCATATAGGGGGACAACAGTGAAAGCTGACAGTGATGCACTATAGAGCTTCTCTGCAGTAGTCAAGTCAATATTAGTAACCAGGAAGAATAGTCAACAATAACAGTAGAAGAAAACCTCTGCCTATATTAAAATGAACTTGGCCACTCAATGAATATGGAATATGCATAGAAAGATAATGGTATATCATGTAGGAGCTTGTCGGTGGTACAAGGCATTGCAAAGGGATTTTCTTCCCTGTCTAGCCAATGCATTGCCAGAACAGGCTTTTCAAAGAAGAATTATACCTTTCGTTTAGTGTCTAACCTTAGCCGAAGTCGATAGAGCATCGCATATTTTAACTCTAGAGATCTCAGGCGATGTTTCACATCATTGAATTGCACTCTTCTTTTCTGCAGGTCGGCAGAAAAATCAGGAAACAGGGACATTTTTGAGTTATCAATGACCAGAGTCCCTGGAATGGTACGGGCTTTAGAGAGTATAGCATCTCTATTCTTTTAATTAAGGAGTTTGAATAGGAAGGGACGAGGATTGCCCCTGGTGGTGGGGGGAATGCTTGAACCCTTTGAGTAGGTTCCACTGAGAACATTGCATAGAAAGCATCATTGCCAGATCTGGAGATCAACTATTTTTCAATAAACATCATAGGGTTCTTCCCCTCCACTTTTTCAGGGATGCCAATAGCACGAATGTTATTGCGCCTCAGCCTATTTTCAAGGTCATCCAGGCGAGCAGAGTGTTGAGCTGTGAGCTGGATGTTATAGCTGAGGTCCCTTTGCATAGGAGCCATGTCATCCTCTACAGAGCGAACTCTCCCTTCCAGAGCTTATGTCCGCTCCCTTAAGGTTTGCATATCCTGCCTAAGGAATGTAATTTCCGTCTTCACCCCTTTAAGTTCATTAGTAAGGGCAGCAATGGAAGCATTGCCAGCGGTCACTGCTGAGAATACACCCCACAGGGTCAGTTCAGAATCCTCTGTAAGCCCCTGATGGCATAGCAAATATGTCCACCAGAGAACTCACTATGTCCCATTCTGTCCCAGATCCATTGCCATCTTCGAAGGGGAACCGTGTCATCTGCCTCTGAAACACCACCATAGGAATACTCAGGTGTAGCGGGAGGAGGCAGTGCAACTTTGGATATGGTTTTGAAGAATTGCTTTTCTGCTGCTGCCTTATATTGTTCCTTAGAGGTCCGTTGTGGGCAGGCTCCATCTTGCCCCACGAGGTCCTGAAACCGGCCCTCTTTAATCTGCTTGGACATGTTCGGTACTCACTCTGAACCCCTCGTTGGATCGGCTGAAGCAGGGAGAAGCCTCAAAAGCTGTTGGTAAGGCAGATAGAGCGATGCCTGCAGGATAGGATTTTCAGCAGAGAAAGAGCAGGAAGCATCCGGCTACATCCGCTGCTCAGACACGCCCCTCGCTCTCATTCAGTTTTTACAATGTGTTATTCACTTTCCATAGCTCTTGTCAAAGAATTGCAGCTGGAGATATTTGGGGTTTATTCAGAGGGGTTCAGAATCTGCATTTTTGGAAAAGCTGTTAGACGTTTACTTTTTTGATGGCAAGGTTTTAATCCAATAATAAAAGAAAATGATGAGACTTCATGATACTATAGCTTGATGAGTGCCAAGAAAGTCCAAATTGTAGACAGATATATTTTTCTTTTGGATGCTTCTACAGGTATGAAAAGTATCCAGAATTGTCTACATACACTTCAGGTTTCCCAAAAATCTTCTCCAGGTGATTGAGATTTCACTGTTAAAACCTGAAGGAGCTCAAACCTCGAAGGAGCTCAAACCTCAAAGGAGCTCAAACCGGGAGAGAAAGATGACTGACATCTCTGATGGATCCAAATCTCCAAAGTCTCCAGCATTCAATATTCAATCAGGCCTTGGATTTACTCCTATCGGAGACTCTAGACCAGGCGAAGAGATGGACAGGGTAAAAAATCTAAAGGAGCTATTTCCCTGGAAGAGACAGACCACCAAACTGATGGGGCGATACAAGCTCCGAGTCCATTCAAGGACAGTCAACCGGAAAGGAGAGAGACGGGCAGGGAAAATGGTGAGCGCAAAGCCTTTGACAGGTTATCCTCCAGGGAGGCCTCACCGGTTGTGTGAGAGGAAAGAGAGGAAAACAAGGATTTGGCTGGACTGCCAGCTCTAGAATCTGCTCTTCTCCAGAGGACAGCTTGACTTTTATCTCTCCCGTTTATATTCCCTATTAAAAACTCTAGGGATTTTTAGAACATACTTGGAGTCCATTTGACCCATCAATTTATATTAGTTCCTAATTATTTAACTTTTTTTTCAACCTTTTCACTTTGGACTTTGGGGATTTAATTATTCAGTTTTTCAGTAACGGTGTGACATACATTACTGCTTGCATGTCTATCCAGTTATGCATGTCTTTGCTTAAAGTGGAACTATTGACAAAACATATTTTTTTCATTTTGGATATAGCAAGGGAGTATTATAAAACCTTTTTTGTTTTGTCATCTGTGTCCCATTGCATAGATTTCCCTTGACTTCCTGTCCCATAGCCAAACAGGAAGTGAGAGGAAATCCCTGAAAAGGGACAGGAGTGTGTAATGCACAGAATGAAGGAGACAGGATTGTGTAATGCACGGAATGAAGGAGACAGGAGTGTGTAATGCACGGAATGCAGTGGACAGGAGTATGTAATGCACAGAATGCATGGGACAGGAGTGTGCAATGCACAGAATGCAGGGGAAACGAGTGTGTAATGCACAGAATGCAGGGGACAGGAGTGTGTAATGCACAGAATGCAGGGGACAGGAGTGTGTAATGCACAGAGTGTAGTGGACAGAAGTATGTAATGCACAGAATGAAGGGGACAGGAGTGTGTAATGCACGGAATGCAGGGATCAGGAGTGTGTAATGTACAAAATGCAGGGGACAGGAGTGTGTAATGCACATAATGCAGGGGACAGCAGTATGTAATGCACAAAATGCAGGGGACAGGAGTATGTAATGCACAAAATGCAGGGGACAGGAGTGTGTAATGCACGGAATGCAGGGATCAGGAGTGTGTAATGTACAGAATGCAGGGGACAGAAGTGTGTAATGCACAGAATGCAGGGATCAGGAGTGTGTAATGTACAGAATGCAGGGGACAGGATTGTGTAATGCACAGAATGCAGGGGACAGAAGTGTGTAATGCACATAATGCAGGGGACAGCAGTGTGTAATGCACAGAATGCAGGGGACAGCAGTGTGTAATGCACAAAATGCAGGGGACAGGAGTATGTAATGCACAGCATGCAGGGGACAGGAGTGTGTAATGCACGGAATGCAGGGATCAGGAGTGTGTAATGTACAGAATGCAGGGGACAGAAGTGTGTAATGCACAGGATGCAGGGGACAGGAGTGTGTAATGCACGGAATGCAGGGATCAGGAGTGTGTAATGTACAGAATGCAGGGGACAGAAGTGTGTAATGCACAGAATGCAGGGGACAGAAGTGTGTAATGCACATAATGCAGGGGACAGCAGTGTGTAATGCACAAAATGCAGGGGACAGCAGTGTGTAATGCACAGAATGCAGGGGACAGCAGTGTGTAATGCACAAAATGCAGGGGACAGGAGTATGTAATGCACAAAATGCAGGGGACAGGAGTGTGTAATGCACGGAATGCAGGGATCAGGAGTGTGTAATGTACATAATGCAAGGGACAGAAGTGTGTAATGCACAGGATGCAGGGCACAGGAGTGTGTAATGCACAGAATGCAGGGGACAGGAGTGCAAAATCCCCCCCCCCCCCAAGCAATACTCTCCCCTGAAAAAAACTCCCTCCCTCCCATTCAAAAAAAAGTACTAATTTGCATGCAACGTGTATCCCCCCTCCCCAAGACACCTTGCTCCTGCCTGAGATTATATGTTTAAACCCCAGGGGAGGGGGTTACCTTGACAATCTGTGAGGGACAGCTCAACTGAAAACAAAACACTGCAGGCCATAGCGAATCACCGCCACCCATTCAGAAACTCCCACGCAGCTTTAGAAATCTGCCTTTGTCCAGGGTCAACCAATTGCATGTGACCCCTGCATCATCGATTTACTGCGAGAGCCACCCGCCCCCCATTGTTTTTTCATGGGGCTGCCTCTCGTCGCAGCCCATTGGTGGGGTCCTCGCATGTAATCACAGGTACAAATACACAGTGGCGTCACTAGGGTTGGTGTCACCTGGTGCGAAAATGGTGTCACCCCCCCACCAACTATAGTCCCCCCCTCAGTACAGACCCCCCTCTACTAACTACAGACCCCCCTCCCGCAGTATAGATCCCCTCCCTCAGTACAGATCCCCCACTAAGTACAGACCCCCCTCCCTCAGTATAAACCACCCCCCTCAGTACAGACACCCCCTCAGTGCAGACCCCTCCATCAGTACAGACACCCCCACCTTGGTGCAGATTCCCCATCGGTACAGACACCCCTCACCTCAGTGCAGACCCCCATCAGTACAGACACTCCCACCTCAGTGCAGACCCCCCAGCAGTACAGACACCCCCCTCAGTGCAGACCCCTCCATCAGTACAGACACCCCTACCCCAGTGCAGACCCCCCAGCAATATAGACCCCCCTACAGTGCAGACCCCCCCAGCAGTACAGACACCCCGTTCTCAGTGCAGACCCCCCTCAGAGACCCCCCTCAGATAGAGACCATCCCTGTGCTGAGTTCCCGAGTCTGTACACCCGCTGTGCCGATTATGGGGGTTCCCACCATGCCTGTGCTGAGTTCTGGGTCTGTACACCCGCTGTGCCCATTATGGGGGTTCCCACCATCCCTGTGCTGAGTTCTGGGTCTGTACACCCGCTGTGCCCATTATGGGGGTTCCCACCATCCCTGTGCTGAGTTTTGGGTCTGTACACCCGCTGTGCCCATTATGGGGGTTCCCACCATCCCTGTGCTGAGTTCCTGGGTCTGTACACCCGCTGTGCCCATTATGGGGGTTCCCACCATCCCTGTACTGAGTTCTGGGTCTGTACACCCGCTGTGGCCATTATGAGGGGTTCCCACCATCCCTGTGCTGAGTTCTGGGTCTGTACACCCGCTGTGGCCATTATGAGGGGTTCTCACCATCCCTGTGCTGAGTTCTGGGTCTGTACACCCGCTGTGGCCATTATGAGGGGTTCCCACCATCCCTGTGCTGAGTTCCTGGGTCTGTACACCCGCTGTGGCCATTATGAGGGGTTCCCACCATCCCTGTGCCGAGTTCCCGAGTCTGTACACCCGCTGTGCCCATTATGGGGGTTCCCACCATCCCTGTGCTGAGTTCTGGGTCTGTACACCCGCTGTGCCCATTATGGGGGTTCCCACCATCCCTGTGCTGAGTTTTGGGTCTGTACACCCGCTGTGCCCATTATGGGGGGTTCCCACCATCCCTGTGCTGAGTTCCCGGGTCTGTACACCCGCTGTGGCCATTATGAGGGGTTCTCACCATCCCTGTGCTGAGTTCTGGGTCTGTACACCCGCTGTGGCCATTATGAGGGGTTCCCACCATCCCTGTGCTGAGTTCCTGGGTCTGTACACCCGCTGTGGCCATTATGAGGGGTTCCCACCATCCCTGTGCTGAGTTCCCAGGTCTGTACACCCGCTGTGCCCATTATGAGGGGTTCCCACCATCCCTGTGCTGAGTTCTGGGTCTGTACACCCGCTGTGCCCATTATGGGGGTTCCCACCATCCCTGTGCTGAGTTTTGGGTCTGTACACCTGCTGTGCCCATTATGGGGGGTTCCCACCATCCCTGTGCTGAGTTTTAGGTCTGTACACCCGCTGTGCCCATTATGGGGGGTTCCCACCATCCCTGTGCTGAGTTTTGGGTCTGTACACCCGCTGTGCCCATTATGGGGGGTTCCCACCATCCCTGTGCTGAGTTCTGGGTCTGTACAAAATAAGAAAATTAAAAAATTCGGAAATTTTGGAATGAACTAATTTGTCAAGATTCATTAAAGAAACACATTTGGAACTAAACAAATTTCACATGTCTAGTGCGGAGTGAAGGTGGGCTGCGGGTCCATGGTCGGCACAGAGATGTCTGTTTGAGATGTATGAGTGTTAGAAGAGCATACACAGGTGGTGGAGGAGCCACTGTCTGAGCCGGCCAACTAACATTTATGTATGACCCCTAAACCTAATATTGACCCCTAACCTCAATATTAAACCCTAATCCTAACCCTAATATTGACCCCTAATCCTAATCCCTAAACCTAATATTGACCCCTAACCTTAATATTAACCCCTAATCCTAACCCCCTAAACCTAATCCCTTAACCAGAATATTGACCCCCAATCCTAACCCTAATATCCCTAATCCTAACCCTAATATCCTAATCCCTAATCTAAACCCCTAACCCTAATACTGACCCCTAATCCTAACCCTAATACTGACCCCTAATCCTAACCTCTAACCCTAATATTGCCCGCTAATCCTAACCCCTAACCCTAATATTGACCCCCAATATTAACCCCTAAACCCTAATATTGACCCCTAACCCTAATATTGACCCCTAACCTTAATATTGACCCCTAATCCTAATCCCTAAACCTAATATTGACCCCTAACCTTAATATTAACCCCTAACCCTAACTCTAATATTGACCCCTAATCCTAATCCCTAAACCTAATATTGACCCCTAACCTTAATATTAACCCCTAATCCTAACCCTAATATTAACCCCCTAATCCCTTAACCAGAATATTGATCCCCAATCCTAAACGCACATTATCGTGCGGAGTCCCTCAAGGATCCCCCCTGTCGCCGGTGTTATTCAACATCTATGTTCGCCCTCTTTTTGAGATTATTAGCAGTCAAAAACTGCTCTACCACTCATATGCAGACGACACGCAACTATATTTCCGCATTTGCAATAAAAAGGATCATCACCTCAATCTAGAGACATGCCTCTCTTTGATAGAGAACTGGATGACAAAGAGTTATCTTAAACTCAACGGAGAGAAAACAGAACTTCTCCTGTTTCACGCCAAGCGTATGAATCAACCTACAACAACTTGGACCCCCCCCGCCCATTCTGGGCAAAATCATCACCCCTAGCGCCAAAGTCAAAAGTCTCGGGGTCATCTTCGACTCTCACATGACAATGGACGCACAAATAGGGTCAGTAGTCAGTGGATCTCACCATCTGCTGCGCCTACTACGCAGACTTACTCCTTTTATTCCCAAGGAAGACATAGCGACCGTGGTGGGAGCAATTGTGAACTCCAGATTGGACTATGCAAACGCCCTTTACCTCAGACTCCCCAAGTACCAAATCGCTCGTCTACAAGTCGTTCAAAATACGGCCGCTAGACTTGTGACTGGGAAAAAACCCTGGGAATCAATCTCACCCTCACTGAGATCCCTTCACTGGTTGCCAGTAAAAGACAGAATCACTTTTAAAGCACTCTGTCTAACGCATAGATGTATCTATGGGAAGGCTCTCCATTATCTATGCGAAAAAATAAAAGCTCATAATCCCAATCGCGTTCTGCGATCCACCAATCAAAATCTCCTCCAGATACCGAAAGCCAGATACAAGTCCAAAGGAGAAAGGAGATTCGCGGTCCAGGGTCCCAGACCATGGAACGCTTTACCAACCAGCATTCGGTTGGAGGAGAACCACTTGACGTTCAGGAAAAAGATCAAAACCCATCTCTTCTGATACCAAAGGAGACAGGAACAACAAGCGCCCAGAGGCGATTAAGTTCGCATTTGCTGCGCTATATAAGTTTTCATTCATTCATTCATAACCCTAATACTGATCCCTAATCCTAACTCTAATATCCTAATCCCTAATCTAAACCCCTAACCCTAATACTGACCCCTAATCCTAACCTCTAACCCTAATATTGCCCGCTAATCCTAACCCCTAACCCTAATACTGACCCCTAATCCTAACCTCTAACCCTAATATTGCCCGCTAATCCTAACCCCTAACCCTAATACTGACCCCTAATCCTAACCTCTAACCCTAATATTGACCCCCAAGCTTAACCCTTATCACTAATATTGACCCCTAATCCTAAACCCTAATACTGACCCCCAATCTGAACCCCTAACCCTAATATTGACCCCTAACCCTAATATTGACCCCTAACCTTAATATTAACCCCTAATTCTAACCCCTAACAATGATGTTGACCCCTAATCCTGGCAGGAAATATTTGTTGCAGATTTGTAAACGTTTAGAAAACTCATTACAATGTAACAAGTCGACAGAAAAGATTCTTCTGGAGGAGCCGTTCAGAGCGCCCGAAGGAAGCCCGGTGGTCTTGCACCCCTCAGCGGGAGCAGATCTGAAGGCATGATAATGTAATGTATTGCTGATTGCAGCTGCCCATAAAATCTGATTGGCGCCGCTCACCCGCAGTAGATCCAGGAGATGGAAAATCCGGCGGTGACCCGGCTCCAGTGACTCCAATCTTAAGAAGCATTTAAAGGTAAACTCGAGCCAGCAACTCTGCTTTATCCATGCATACGAGACCTTATTGGCTACATAGTCCGATACGGTACAAATACACTAACGCGTTTCAGCTGTCAGGCCATATCCGTAGCCTGGACATAAAATGTTCCCTGCTGAAAATAGCTCAGCATTGGATTGCTCAGAAAAGGTTTCTGATTGCAGCGCAGGTCCGCAGAGGGTAGTACTAGAGGCGGTGTGGCTTAGAGGACAATGATGCCGATGAGTTTTCCGGCGGCGGCGTACATTACAGCGCCCCGCAGAGACCGCCATTTCTTAGAGAGAATTATATATTGAGGGCTCATTGACTTCAGTGCCGGCTCCACAAATCTCAGCAATCACCACATCAATCTCATTCTCCTTCTGAGGATAAGAGCCAAATCACCATCATTCCGGAGCGGAGTCATTCAATAACACGGACGTGGCGGAATAAGTCATAGAAGTTATCCAAAAACTCTACAATATTCCCATACACCCACATTCATTACATTAATATCAAGCTTTCATTGCTGACTCAGAACATTGTATAATTATTGTTAAAATACCTGTGTTTGGTTGTGTGAATGTATATGTGTGTGTGTGTGCGCGTCTGTGTGTATGTGTATGTATGTGGGTGGGTGTGTATGTGTGTGCGTGTATGTATATGTGTGTGTATATATATGTGTGCGTGTGTGTATGTGTATGTATGGATATGTGTGTGTATGCATGTATATTTGTGTGTGTGTATGTATATGTGTGTGTGTGTGTATGTATGTATATATGTATGTATGCGTGTGTATGTTTATGTGGGTATGTGTGTGTGTAACCTTGTATGTATATGTGTGTTTGTATGTATACGTGTTGGTGTGTATGTATGTGTATATATGTGTGTGTGTGTGTGTGTGTATGTATACGTGTTGGTGTGTATGTATGTGTGTGTATGTATGTGTGTGTATATATGTGTGTGTGTGTGTGTATATATGTGTGTGTATGTATTTGGGTGTGTATGTATGTGGGTGTGTATGTGTGTGTGTGTATGTATATGTGGGTGTGTATATATGTGTGCGTGTGTGTATGTGTATGGATATGTGTGTCTGTGTGTGTATGCATGTATATTTGTGTGTGTGTGTATGTATATGTGTGTGTGTGTATGTATGTATATATGTATGTGTGTGCATGTATGTATGTATGTGTGTATGTTTATGTGGGTGTGTATGTACATGTGTGTAACCTTGTATGTATATGTATATGTGTGTTTGTATGTACACGTGTTGGTGTGTATGTATGTGTATATATGTGTGTGTGTGTATGTATACGTGTTGGTGTGTATGTATGTGTGTGTGTGTGTGTATATATGTGTGTGTTTGTATGTATGTGTGTATGTGTACCTATATGTGTGTATATGTGTGTGTATGTGTACCTATATGTGTGTGTTTGTATGTGTGTGTATGTGTACCAATATGTGTGTATATGTGTGTGTATGTGTACCTATATGTGTGTGTATATGTGTGTGTTTGTATGTGTGTCCATGTGTGTGTCTTTCTGTATATGTGTGTGTCTTTCTGTATATGTGTGTGTGTGTGTATGTATGTATGTATGTGTGTGTGTGGGTGTGTATGTATGTATGTGTGTGTCTGTCTGTGTATGTGTGTGTTTGTATGTGTACCTATATGTGTGTGTTTGTATGTGTACCTATATGCGTGTATATGTGTGTGTTTGTATGTGTGTCCATGTGTGTCTTTCTGTGTATGTATGTGTGTGTGTGTATGTGTATGTATGTATGTATGTATGTATGTATGTGTGTGTGGGTGTGTATGTATGTATGTGTGTTTGTATGTGTGTCTTTATGTGTGTGTCTGTCTGTGTGTTTGTGTATTTGTACCTATATGTGTGTTTGTATGTATGTCTTTCTGTATGTGTGTGTATTTATGTGTCTGTGTGTGCACTCGTGTTTATATGTATGGTACTTTTCATCCTGACCCCCTACTCTGGTACTATCAGAACTACTTTTTTAGAGCTTGTTTATAAAAGGCAACTGGGACTGCCACTCCTCTGAAAAGTGATTCATGCTCAGGTCACTTTTCAGACTGGCGGTGAGAAGCCAATATGCCACTTTTTCCCTGCCTGTTTTCACCTCTTAAATGCAACATCACTCTGCCCCAGTGGCGTGCAATGCACACAGTTGCGGGGTGGTTGCAGTGCAGCCCCATTCACCTAGGGGTATTCTTCCAGCCACAGCATGTGCACACAAACATCAGTTTATGTGATGTCTGTACGCATCACCCCCGTGAGGGGCGCTGGAAGATGACTGTCCACAAAGGTTACCACAGATGATGTCTTAGCAGACGAAACGTGTCGGGTCGCGTCTTTTTCATGTCATTGCGTTTTGGAATACCTTGGAGACCATGTTCTGGAGATGTCTTGATGATATGCCTGTTACTTCATATTTGATGTGAGTGTTCTACTTTTTTGAAACCCCTTCCCGCCCCCGCTATAGCCAAAAAACGGCTACAACATGGGCCTTAATTGGCGCGAGGGCATCCATGTCCATGTACGTCCTCCTGTGCTCGAGTGGCCTGTGCGCCCCCTGCAGGGTGCGTGGCAAACTCTGTGATAAGCGAGTTAACCACTTAACCCCCGGAACATATTGCTGCCCAAAGACCAGAGCACTTTTTGAGATTCGGGACTGCGCCGCTTTAACTGACAATTGCGCGGTCGCGCGACGTGGCTCCCAAACACAATTGGCGTCCTTTTTTCCCCACAAATAGAGCTTTCTTTTGGTGGTATTTGATCACCTCTGCGGTTTTTATTTTTTGCGCTATAAACAAAAGTAGCGCGTCAATTTTGAAAAAAATGCAATATTTTTTACTTTTTGCTATAATAAATATCCCCCAAAATATATATATAAAAAAAAATTTCCTCAGTTTAGGCCGATATGTATTCTTCTACCTATTTTGGGTAAAAAAAAACGCAATAAGCGTTTATCGATTGGTTTGCGCAAAATTTATAGCGTTTACAAAATAGGGGATAGTTTTATTGCATTTTTATTATTTTTTTTTTTTTTTACTACTAATGGCGGCGATCAGCGATTTTTTTCGTGACTGCGACATTATGGCGGACACTTCGGACAATTTTGACACATTTTTGGGACCATTTTCACAGCAAAAAATGCATTTAAATTGCATTCTTTATTGTGAAAATGACAGTTGCAGTTTGGGAGATAACCACAGGTGGCGCTGTAGGATTTAGTGTACACTTAGTGTGTGTTTACAACTGTAGGGGGGTGTGGCTGTAGGTCTGATGTCATCGATTGTGTCCCCCTATAAAAGGGATCACACGATCGATGCAGCCGCCACAGTGAAGCACGGGGAAGCCGTGTTTACATACGGCTCTCCCCGTTCTTCAGCTCCGGGGGACCGATCGCGACGGAGCGGCTATAAACGAATAGCCGCGCCGTTGTCCCGGATCGCTCCCCGAGGGAACCCGACCGCCACGTGTAGCGGGGGGGGCCCCGATCGGACCCCCCGACCCACGTCTAGGCAGGCACGTACAGGTACGTTGATGTGCCTGTTCGTGCCATTCTGCCGACTTATATCTACATGCGGCGGTCGGGAAGTGGTTAATTGGCGGGAGGGCGTCCATGTACGTCCTCCTGTGCTCGAGTGGCCTGTGCGCCCCCTGCAGGGTGCGTGGCAAGCTCTGTGATAAGCGAGTTAATGAGACACGGCTGATCTGAGTGAGGGGCCGATCCCGACCCCTTACCACGTAATCAGCTATCAGCCAATGATGTAAACAGAGCCGGTAATTGGCTATTTTTTCTCCTCCCGCTCTTAGCGGGAGGATAAAAAAAATAACACCTGATCACCGGCTACTGTCAGGGTGACATCGGTCCCTTAGGCCCCTTTCACACTTGTATGACATGACAGTCGTATGATTGTGGACCTGACTTTGTCCTGCGTCTTGAAGTCCGACATGCGTCTGACTTCAATCAACAGGGATCCGACTTCGATCCCCGACAATACCAGGCACTGTCTGTCTGGTTACACAGAGAGACACCCCTGCCTCATCTGTGCCCACCAGTGTCACCCGCCAGTGCTACCTATCAGTGCCGATCAGTGCTGCCAATCAGTGCCTCATCATCATTGCTGCCTATCAGTGTTACCTACCAGTGCCCAACCGTGCTACCTATCAGTGCCACCTATTAGTGACCTTCAGTGCCTCCTATCAGTGCCCATATGTGCCACCCATCAATGCTCACCAGTGCTCCCTCATCAGTGTCGTCTTATCATTGCCCATCAGTGCTGCCTTATCAGTGCTCATCTGTGCCCCTCAGTGCTGCCTTATCAGTGCCCATCAGTGCCTATCAGTGTCACCCTTCAGTGCCCATATGTGCCACCCATCAATGCTCACCAGTGCTCCCTCATCAGTGTCGTCTTATCATTGCCCATCAGTGCTGCCTTATCAGTGCTCATCTGTGCCCCTCAGTGCTGCCTTATCAGTGCCCATCAGTGCCTATCAGTGTCACCCTTCAGTGCCCATAAGTGCCACTCATCAATGCTACCCATCATTGCCCACCAGTGTCGCCTCATCAGTGCCATCTTATCAGTACCGCCTTATCAGTGCCTATTAGTGATTTTTTTGCATATATTCTTTGATGCCGCGTACACGACCGTTTTTCATTAAGAGAAAAATGCATTTTTTTAAATTGGTCGTGAAAAACGGTCGTGTGTACACTCCAGAGCATTTTTTCTCGACAAGAAAAACATCCGTTAAAAATTCAGAACCTGCTCTATTTTTTTCTCGTCGTTTTTCCCGTCGTGTGTACACTTTAACGAGGGGGGAAAAACGCGCATGCTCAGAAGCAAGTTATGAGACGGGGAAATTAGCATAAGCAGTCTAAAGGGTGGCGCCATTCGAATAGAACTTCCCCTTTATGAGTGAGTGAGAAACTTATATAGCGCAACACATGCAAACTGAATCGCCTCTGGTCGTACGCCGTCGTACGCATTGTACGTCACCGCGCTTTGCTAGAGCATTTTTTTTTCACGATCGTGTGTATGCAAGGCAGGTTGAGAGGAATAACATCGAGAAAAACTTCTTTTTTTTCCATGACATGAATAACGGTCGTGTGTACATACGCGGCATTAGACTTTTCTCTGCACATATTCATTTATTCGCACTTGGCACTTTACAGATTGTTGCTGTAGCACCCTGGTGTTTAGGCAGGGTTGCTCCTAAATTCACCTGCCAGGTATAGCTACCTTGGCCTATTATTAGGGATCATTTGATTTCACTGTAAGGCTCGGATTCACAAAGCACTTACGCCGACGTATCTCCGTATCTCGTATCTATGCGCCGTGCCCATAAACTGAGATACGCCTGAAAATAGGCTTCATCCGACCGACGTAACTTTCCTACGCCGTCGTATCGTGGGCGCATATTTACGCTATGTGCATTTGCCGCTCCCATAGATTTTCTATGCACATATGCAAATGAGGGAGATACGTCGATTCACGAACGTAGTTGCGCCCGCAGCATAATATACGCGGTTTGCGTAAGTCGTACGTCCGGCGTAAAGTTATTCCCCATATAGGAGGCGCAACTCATGCAAAGGTATGGACACAAGCCGTCGTATCTTTTGTCGTTTACGTTGGACGTGAATAGGGCTGGGCGTAGGTTACGTTCACGTCGTAGGCAGTGATCCGTCGTATCTTAGGGAATAGTTACGACATGATTCTGCACATGCGCACTAGGGAGCGTCCACGGGTCGGCGCATGCGCCGTACGTTATTCGTATCTTTATGACGCTCAATCCATCATTTGCATGGGGTCACGCCTCATTAGCATGGCTCACGCCCACTTCCACCTACGCTGGCTTACGCCGAGGAAACCCATCGTATCTTTAAGAGCGAGTGGGAGCGAGTGCTTTGTGAATCCAGTGCTTGCATCTGTGCGCTGCGTCGACATGTGCCGATGTATGTGAATCCGGGCCAATGTCTTTAATTGCTGCACCTCTCTCTTTTGCCGCTAGGTGGCTGGGTACCTGGTGGCATTAGTTACGAGAAGGGCAATGCAAGGTCAGATTATGGGTACATGGGGTATCTCAGCCAATGGGTACGGGATTTCTTGGATCCTTTGGCCTGTTGGGAGAACCTATATATTTGGGTGGAGTCAGGTGATCAGGGTTCTGTGCCACATGGACAGCTGTCGGAGTTTGGGCCTATCCCGGGGGCATTTGGCTGCTAGGCTGACTGAGGGTCTATCCAGAAGTAAGAGGGCAGCTCAGGGTAGGGTGACCACGTGTCCCGGATTGCCCGGGACAGTCCCGCATTTTGCAGGTCTGTCCCGGGCACCTTCATTCCAGGACAATACAGAGTCCCGGAATAAAACTGACACATCCACCCCACGGGCCAATCTGATGCCCACAAAAAAAGGCCACCACACCACAGCTTTACTCACTGACAGTACTTGTCCTGGCCAGGAATGCCTGGAGGAGCACAGTCCCTGCCCCCCTGCTTGTGATTGGAGAAATCATAAATCCCGCCTCTGGTGTCCAATCACTGTGCTGTGATTCGTTACACCACAAGCTGATTTTGGAAAGGGGGGGGGGGGGTTCCCTGAATGGTAGTTTGGGAATGTGGTCACCCTAGCGCAGGGTTGGGATTGCGGCTTGCAGTCCAACCAGAAGTCATGGTTCTGACGGCTGGAGAACTTGTTGTGGTCGGAGGTAGAGGGGAAGCTGTTGCCACTAAGGGACCAACCACCTTGTTACCAGGGACCACAGTGAGTAGCTGAAGCAAGTACCGGAGCAGTATTCCCACCAACCGGGGATGGTGAAGAATTGGGAAACTTCAGTGAGTATCAAGCCAGGGACCCACCCAGTGACGCTTGCAGAGCAGAGAGAAAAGATTCGACATTATAGAGAGAAAAGATCGCTGCTGGAATTGATTGGGGTAAATAAAATAAAAATAATGATGATGATGAATGTTATTGGCTGATTGTAACCAAAGAGGAGGAGCAGTAAAATAGCTTGAAGAAAGCAGCTGATGTTTGGGAAAACCTATTGTTTGAACAGACTAGGCCAGACCATATCGTCCACCCTATTCAGATGTGTGGCCCATGGAGAAGACGTGGTGGTAAGACCTAGACTACTGCTTAAGAGACTGTTGCTATCTTTGCCATTACCCTGCTTAGATGCAGAGCAACTAGACCCTCTAGATTAGGGTGACCAGACATCCCCAGTTTCAGGGGACAGTCCCCTGATTGAGGACACTGTCCCCGGACCAAGTCTGTCCCTGGTTTTGTCCCCAGATTGTATTTAATAGGGGGCAGGGGCAATTTCAAAGACAGTCAGTGTAGAATAAAAATAAATAAAATAGAATTACACACCCCCGCTCCGCCGTGCCTACTAGCATAGGGGGGTGTATATTTTCCCATTATCTGTGCCCCTTTCTGATGATCATGTGCTGGTCGGAGCGGAGGGAATATTTCTTCAGTTTCGGGTGCCCATTCAGCTTCGCTCGCATGTTCTTCTGCCTTGGCTCAAATCCTGGCCAGCCACCTGCTTATCTCCATGCCTTCCCTGGCGGAGTGATCTTCCTCAGCTCCCCATCCAGTAGTAGCCGGGGCCCGAAGAGTAAGACTTGTGAGGTGGGCGGCGATGGGCAGAGAGTCACTGATTGTTACCATTACTAGTAAAGAAAAAAATATGTCCCCGGATTTCATTTTAAAAATCTGGTCACCTTATTGTAGATCAACTAGACCCTGTCCATGTCCAACATCAGGTACAGGCAGGACTAGTGGCGGTGTGTCCATAGTTGGCGCAGGAGCGCCGCACCCTCTCTCCTGCACCTACACTCAACAATAGATATATTCATGCATTGCACCGGGTTGTTATCGTTAAGGCCGTATGGCAGAGGTCTCAAACTGGTGGCCCTCCAGCTGTTGCGGAACTACAAGCCCCATCATGCCTCAGCCTGTGGCAGCCATGCTTGTAACTGTCAGCCTTGCAATGCCTCCTGGGACTTGTCGTTTCGCAACAGCTGGAGGGCCGCCGGTTTGAGACCCCTGACGTATGGCCTAGCAGAAGCTACTCTGTGGCCAGAGGGATTCCCTTATCCAGAAATGTACTAGTGAGAAAAGGGGCTGACGCAGGATTCCAGTCTGAGGAAAGCAGCTGATTTGGGGAAAACCCTTTGTTTGAACGGACTAGGCCGGACCATACCATTAGGATGACCACATTTCCGAACTACCATTTAGGGACACCCTCCCTTCCCACAAAATCAGCTTGTTCTGTAACGAATCATAGCACAGTGATTGGACACAAGAGGCGGGGCTTATGATTTCTCCAATCACAAGCAGGGGGCGGGGATTGTTCTCCTCCAGGCATTCCCGGCCAGGACAAGTTCTGTCAGTGAGTAAAGTGGTGATGTGGCGGCCCTTTTTGGGGGCATCAGATTGGCACGGGGGGTGGCTGTGTCAGTTTTATTCCGGGACACTGTATTGTCCTGGAATGAAGGTGCCCGGGACAGACCTGCAAAATGCGGGACTGTCCCAGGCAATCCGGGACACGTGGTCACCCTACATACCATCCACCCTTTTCAGATGCGTGGCCCTGGGCGCAGTGGAGCGAGGGGGTAAAGAATATATGTTGGGTCATACACCCATTCTATAATATGTATTAACAGGGGGGCAGAGTTTTAGCTCCTTGTCCTGGGAGCTGGATGACCTTGTCTCGGTACTGATGGTGAGAAGGGACTAAAGAAATCAAAAAGCTACCCAACCGAATTAGTGTGTTAGCACAGTCTACAGGTTAACTGCCTTGAAATTTGGAGGGGCCAAAAAGACCCCCACCCCCAGTACCTAATAAATAAATACTCATATGCCAGAACTGTACTACCAACCTAGGAACACTGGGCCAGATTCACAGACAAATACATTGCGCAGCGGCAGCGTAACATATCCCATTTACGTTACACCACCGCAAGTTTACAGCGTAAGTGCCTAATTCACAAAGGGCCAAATCCTCAAAAGAGATACGACGGAGTAACTGCTGTTACTCCGTCGTATCCCTGGTCCTAACTATGGAATCCACAGAATCAGTTTTCCATAGTTAGGGAGAAGATCCGACATGTGTAAGGGACTTACACTGTCGGATCTTAGGATGCAGTACCGCATCCGCCGCTGGGGGCATTTCGTGTCGAAATGCCGCCTCGGGTATGCAAATTAGCACTTACGGAGATCCACGAAGCTTTTCAGCTTCGTTTTTTCTCCGTAAGTTTTATTTTGCAAACGCAAAATTAGGGCTGCTTTTACAAAGTGTAAACTGTTTACACCTTGTAAAAACAGACCTTTCTTGCTAGCGACGCAATTTTTTTTTAATTTTAATTTTTTTTTTTGGCGCCGTATCTTTTTTTTTACCCGACGCAACTTTATTGTCCCGTCGCAATCCACAAAGCCCGACGTAACGTAATTTCGCGCTATGCACGTCGGGAAAATGACGTCACGAGCATGTGCAGTACGGCCGGCGCGGGAGCGCGCCTCATTTAAATGGGAATCGCCCCCTGGAGAAGAGGAACGCCTTGCGCCGGCCGGATTTAAGTTACACCGCTCAAAATTTCTAGGTAAGTGCTTTGTGGATCGGGCACTTAGGTAGAAATTTTGCGGCGGTGTAACTTAAATAGGAAAAATTACGTTACGCCCGCTGGCTGAGGATTTGGCCCAAAGCACTTACCTGTAAACTTGCGGCGGTGTAACGTAAATCCGCTCGGCGCAAGCCCGCCTAATTCAAATGGGGCGGGCACCATTTAAATTAGGCGCGTTCCCGCGCCGAACGTACTGCGCATGCTCCGTCCATCAAATTACCCGACGTGCATTGCGCTAAATGACGTCAGTGGTTTTGATGTTAACGTAAATGGCGTCCAGCGCCATTCACGGACGACTTACGCAAACAACGTAAATTTTAAAATTTCAACGCGGGAACGACGGCCATACTTAAAGCGGTAGTTCACCCTCCTTCACCTCATTATTCCATTACTTTCGGCATCGTAGCGCGAGCTACGGTATGCCGGTCTTAAATTTTTAATCCCCGTACTCACTGTGCTATTGTTGATTGAAGAATCCGACTCCCGCGGGGAATGGGCGTGCCTATGGAGAGGGAGGATGATTGACGGCCGGCTCTGGCACGTCACTCTCCCCGAAGACAGCCGGAGTAGGTCTCGGCTATTCACAGCGCCTGCGCACAGGCTATGCGCAGGCGCCGTGAATAGCCAAGCCTATTTCGGCTATTTCCGGAGAAGCGTGACGTGCCAGGGCCGGCCGTCAATCACCTTCTCTCACCATAGGAACGCCCATTCCCCGGATTCTTCAATCAACGATAGCACAGTGAGTACCGGGATTAAAAATTTAGGACCGGCATACCGTAGCTCGCGCTACGATGCCGAAAGTAATGGTCTAATAAAAAAAAACATTTTTTTTTTTTTAACAGGGTGAACCCCCGCTTTAACATTGGCTAGGCCACCTAGAGGGCAGCCTTAGTTTTACGCTGCGTATCTCGACGGAAAAACGCCTTAAATTTAGAGCGATGGGTAAAGCGTACGTTCGTGAATCGCCGTAACTAGTCATTTGCATATTCTACGCCGACCGCAATTGAATCGCCACCTAGCATTGCATCCTAAGATCCGACGGTGTAAGTCAATTACAGCTGTCGGATCTTAGGGCTATCTATGCGGAACTGATTCTATGAATCAGCCGCATAGATACGACGGGCGGATCACAGATATACGACGGCGTATCAGGAGATAAGCTATCGTATCTCTTTTGTGAATCTGGCCCAGGGTTCCAATTGTGCATATTGTTACGATCACCCTACAGACAAAAGTCCAAACAGATGTTTTCCTTCGACTTGGACCATATATGGACACTATGCAGCAGTAAAGTTAATGAAAACAGCAAAACGAGTCACTGACTTTTATACACCGCCATCAACATTTACTATTTTTCTTTTCTTCTAGCGGGGTCTCTATGATGTGACCCGAAGCCTTCCAGTCTCAGCAGGTCCACTTATCCATCGTCACCCCCGGGACCCAATTAATCTGGAGTTTGTGATTTGTAAGCTCTGAGCCACGCAAAGAGTAAATTGCTCCTCATATCTCGGCAGCTTCACAAACACCAAGTAACAAGCTAATGAACAGAGGTCTGTCAGACGCCGAAGGAGCAAATTAGTAAACAAAGTCATTTTCTGAGATCCGTTATACAAGGCTTGCTGATTCCTCTCCTTTGGTTTGGAATATCAGCCAACGTAGCATTTGAGGGACTCGTCAACGTCTCATCTGGCAGCCTGGACTTGGCAAAGGATAACGGACTTTACGAGAAGGTTCTTCAGATCTGCTACCGAAGCAGAATCCAATTACACCGGCCAGCCAATTATTTTATCAACTCCTCTTCAGCAACTTTTATTGGTACTTCTCTCCGTCTACATTAAAGGAAGATTAGACTGAAAAAATAGATTTCAGTAGTCATGTGTCAGAAAGATGAGAGATGACTCCTTCCTTTATTACTTTTCCTCCTTCCCTCATGTTTCCCCTATCCTTTCTTCCCCTTTCTATCCTTCATTCTTTGTTCCATCGCTCCCCTTCCCTTTTCTGTGACTTCTTCTCTTCTCATGCTTCCATCCTTCCATTGTTTCTTCCCTCCCTCCCTTTTTTTGCATCCTTCCACCTTCTTTTCTTCTTCCCTCCCTCTCTTCCTATCTTTCCAATTCCATCCTTCTTCCTTCCCTTCCCTTCTTTCTTTATTTCTCTCTTTTGTGCTCTTCCCATTTTTCTTTCTCTCTTTCTTGTGCTTCCCTTCTTTATTTCCCTTCTTTCTTCATTTCTCTCTTTTGTGCTCTTCCCTTCTTTCATTTGCTCTTTCTTTTGTTTCTCCTTTTTGTGCTTCTCTTCTCTCTTTCTTGTGCTTCTTTTCTTTCTTTCTCTTTCGTACACTTTCCTTCTATCTTCTATTTTCTTGCGCTTCCCATTTTTCTTTCTTCCTCTTTTTTTCCCTTCCCTTCTTTCATTATTTCTCTATGTTTTGCTTCTCCCTTCCTTCTTTCTTTCTCTTTCTTGCACTTCCCTTTTTTTTCTATTTCTTGCACTTCTATTGTTTCTCTTTTTTCCTTTCCCTTTCTTTATTTCTCTCATTTTTGCTCTTCTCTTTTTTTTCTTACACTCTTTCTTACACCCCCTTCTTTCTTTATCTTTTTTCCATTTCTCTCTCTTTCTTTTCCTTCCCTTTTTTTCTTTTGCTCTTTCTTACGCCCCCTTCTTTCTTTATCTTTTTTCCATTTCTCTCTCTTTCTTTTCCTTCCCTTTTTTTCTTTTGCTCTTTCTTACGCCCCCCTTCTTTCTTTCTCTTTTTTCCCTTTCTCTCTCTTTCTTTTTCCTTCCCTGCTTTTCTTTTGCTCTTTCATACACCCCCCTTCTTTCTCTTTTTTCCCTTTCTCTCCCTTTCTTTTCCTTCCCTGTTTTTCTTTTGCTCTTTCTTCCCCCCCCCCCCCTTCTTTTTCTTTTTTCCCTTTCTCTCTCTTTCTTTTCCTTCCCTGTTTTTCTTTTGCTCTTTCTTACGCCCCCCTTCTTTCTCTTTTTCCCCTTTCTCACTCTTTCTTTTCCTTCCTTTTTTCTTTTGCTCTTTCTTACCCCCCCCCCCCCCTCTTTCTCTTTTTTCCATTTCTTTCTCTTTCTCTTTCTTGCACTTCCCTTTTTTTTTCTATTTCTTGCACTTCTATTGTTTCTCTTTTTTCCATTTCCCTTTCTTTATTTCTCTCTTTTTTGCTCTTCTCTTTTTTTCCTTACACTCTTTCTTACACCCCCCTTCTTTCTTTATCTTTTTTTCCATTTCTCTCTCTTTCTTTTCCTTCCCTTTTTTTTTTTGCTCTTTCTTACACCCCCTTCTTTCTTTCTTTCTCTTTTTTCCCTTTCTCTTTCTTTCTTTTCCTTCCCTGTTTTTCTTTTGTTCTTTCTTACGCCCCCTTCTTTCTCTTTTTTCCTTTTCTCTCTCTTTCTTTTCCTTCCCTGTTTTTCTTTTGCTCTTTTTTACGCCCCCCCCCTTCTTTCTCTTTTTTCCATTTCTTTCTCTCTCTTTCTTTTCCTTCCTATTTTATTTTGCTCTTTCTTACTCCCCCCCTTCTTTCTCTTTTTTCCATTTCTTTCTCTCTCTTTCTTTTCCTTCCCTTTTTTTCTTTCGCTCTTTCTTACGCCCCCCTTCTTTCTTTCTCTTTTTTCCATTTCTCTCTATTTCTTTTCCTTCCCTTCCATACTTCTCTCTTTTGTGCGCTTTCCTTCTTTCTCTTGCTCTTTCTTGCGCTTCCCTTCTTCCTATTTTCTCTCTTTTTTTCTTTCTTCCTTCTCTCTCCCATCTTCTTACCCTGAAGTGAAATATGTAATATACGGTACTTTTAGTATTCTGCTTCTCCCCAGCTCTCGCTTGGCCTGCCATCCATGTCTCTACAGATCGGCATCCATCTGCTTCCTGACCCCCGATGAGCTGAGCTCTAAGTGATAGACTGCTGTCTTTGGCGGTGGCTGATAGGCTGTATGAGGAGGAAATTCCGTTTGCCGGTATGTGGGAAAGCGCCTTCACCTGCGCTCTATAACAACTTTTGCCGAGATGAATTCAGAGGGAACATACTACAGATGTTTCTTTGAATCTCTTCTGCCAGCTCATTAATCACTCGCTAAGAAATTATTTCAATTAATCTACAAATCCCAAAATGAAGAATGTGAACAGATGGGCTTGAAGCTGTTTGAAGGGTTTGATGATCAATGCTGTAGAAACGCGGGAAGAAACAAACCCATAATGCAACATTTCCATCTCACAGATAAATAAAAACCTGTTTACTTTACTGGTCCATGTCCGGATCAGAAATTCATGAAAGCCAAATGGTAAATACATGAGGCCATTTAAATATAGCTAAACCACTTGCCTACTGTGCACATACACCCCCTTCCTGCCCAGACGAGATTTTAGCTTCCGGCACTGCATCGCTTTAACTGACAATTGCGCGGTCATGCGACGTGGCTCCCAAACAAAATTGACGTCCTTTTTTTCCCCCACAAATAGAGCTTTCTTTTGGTGGTATTTGATCGCCTGTGCGGTTTTTATTTTTTGGGCTATAAACAAAAAAAGAGCGTCAATTTTGAAAAAAAACACAATGGGCCAGATTCTCGTATAACTGTGGCGGCGTAACGTATCTCCTTTACGTTACACCGCCGCAAGTTTTACGGGCAAGTGCTTGATTCACAAAGCACTTGCCTGTAAACTTGCGGCGGCGTAGCGTAAAGTCCACCGGCGCAAGCCCGCCTAATTCAAATGATCCATGTAGGGGGCGTGGATCATTTAAATTAGGCGCGTTCCCGCGCCGTTGGTACTGCGCATGCTCCGTCTCGAATTTTCCCGCCGTGCATTGCGCGAAATTACGTCGCAAGTACGTCATTGGTTTCGACGTTAACGTAAATGGCGTCCAGCGCCATTCACGGACGACTTACGCAAACGACGTAAAATTTTCAAATTGCGTCGCGGGAACGACGGCCATACTTAACATTGAGTACGCCACCTAGGGGGGCATGTTTATCTTTACGCCGCGTAACTCTTACGGAAACAACGTAAAATCACTACGACGGGCAATCGTACGTTCGTGAATCGGCGTAACTAGGCATATTCTACGCCGACCGCAATAGAAGCACCACCTATCGGCCAGCGTAGATATTGCACCCTACGATACTACGGCGCTGGCCGTCGTATCTTAGGCATGTTTAAGTGTATCTCAGTTTGGGAATACACTTAAACATACGACGGGCTTAGATTCCGAGTTACGTCGGAGTATCTGCTGATACGCCGGCGTAATTCTATGTGAATCTGGCCCAATATTTTTTACTTTTTGCTATAATAAATATCCCATTTTTTTTTTTAAATATATATTTTTTTTCTCAGTTTAGGCCGATACGTATTCTTCTACATATTTTTGGTAAAAAAAAATTTGCAATAACCTGGTTTGCGCAAAAGTTATATTGCCTGCAAAATAGGGGACATAATGATTTTTTTTTTATTTATTTTTTTTACTAGGAATGGAGGCGATCTGCGTTTTTTTTTTCGGGACTGCGACATTATAGCGGACACATCGGACACTTTTGACACATTTCTGGGACCGTTCACATTTATACAGTGAACAGTGCTATAAATATGCATTGATTACTAGAGTATAAATGTGACTGGCAGGGAAGGGGTTAACCACTAGGGGGCGGGGAAGGGGTTAAATGTGTATCCTGGGTGTGTTCCAACTGTGGGGGGAGGGGGGTGACTGGGGGAGGTGACCGATCTGTATCCCTATGTACAAGAGACACAGATCGGTCTCCTCTCTCCCTGACAGGACGTTGAGCTCTGTGTTTATACACAGAGCTCCACGTCTCTGCTCAGTTACTGGGCACGCGCACTGTGTTCCCAGTGATGCGACAGGTGCGCGCGCGCCCTAGAGGCTTTAAATGACAGGACGTCCTGTCAGAACAACAGAGCATTGACGGCGGGCGGATGTTAAGTGGTTAAACATTGGGGCAATGCAAGGCTTCCTGTTTTTTGATACAGGTATGCTTTGAACACTTCTGAATATCAATCTTGCACAAAACCCATGGGAACCTCTAGTACATCGGCCTGTTTTAGACCCAGAGGCGTTGCTAGGGGGGTGCGGGGGGTGCGGCCCGCACCGGGTGACACCCGCTAGAGGGGTGACACCCTCCCGTTTTTTTTTTTTTTTCTTTAAATTTTTTTTTTTTTTTTTTTTTTTTTTTTTTTTTTTAGCTGACATGCCCAGCACTGCTGGGCATGTCAGCTAAAAAAAAATTTTTTTAAGAAAAAAAGCACCCCCCTAGCACCCACCAGAGGGTGACACCAAGAGCAGGACAGGAGGGGCGTGAAGAGATGAGTGTGCGGGCAGTGCCGGCTTATGTCTGCCCGATGGCAGTTTAACATCATGTACATCATGTACACAAATCACTGCCCAAGTCAGACCCCGAAGAGCACTTGCAGAGCTGCAGTGGGGTGCCGAGTGCAAGAAAGCTCCCTGTGTGCCTCCTACACTCGGCACTAGTAGACATCTATTACACTTCTCTATCAGGAGTGAACTCCACTGGACAGAGCATTTCTAGTCCCCGCCTCTGTCATGATGTCATTCAGAGGCTGGGACAGGAAGAGAGGCACCGCGAGGGAGCTGCATGTTGCTGTTATCAGGTAAGTGAGCAGTGACATACAGAGCAGAATGTATTTGTAATGTTGCAGTGACTCGGCACTTTCTCAGTGCACTGACTGGACTGGTTACTGTCTTGAGAACTGTGGTGGGTTTTGTCAGTGGGTTTCAATGAACTAACACTGCCATTAGCTAGTAATGTGTAGCATGAAGGGGTTAATGTACTGACACTGGCCTCTAATTCAGTATGAGGTGTTAATGAACACTACCATTGATCTCAAATGCATTAGTAACCAGTAGCAGTTAATTAAGCCCTTTGTGCTGCATTAGTGGCCAGTGTTAATTAACCCATTCATGCTCTAATACAAAGTGGTTAAATAACACTGACCACTAATAAAGCACAAAAGGGTAAATTAACACTGGCCACCACTGCATTAATGATCAATGGCAGTGTTAAATAACCCCCTTGTGCTGAATTAGTGTCCAGGGTTAATAAGCCCCTTCATGCTGCAGGATTTAAAATAGCCTAATGTCACTGACCATCTATGCTGGGGGCTATTATTGTAGCTACTGCACCAACCCCTTGTGCAGCCAGAGTCAGACCAGTGACACTAATGTGATGCCAGGGAGCTACTGTAAGAAGCAGCAGAGCACCTCCCAAGAAGGTACTTGGCATCATACATGGACACAGACCTATCTTCAGATACCGTCCTCTCTCTCTCTCAGCCGTCCTCTCTCTCTCTCAGCCGTCCTCTCACTCTCTCAGCCGTCCTCTCTCTCTCAGCCGTCCTCTCTCTCTCAGCCGTCCTCTCTCTCTCAGCCGTCCTCTCTCTCTCAGCCGTTCTCTCTCTCTCAGCCGTTCTCTCTCTCTCAGCCGTTCTCTCTCTCTCATCTGTTCTCTCTCTGCCGTCCTCTCTCTCTCAGCCGTCCTCTCTCTCTCAGCCGTCCTCTCTCTCTCAGCCGTTCTCTCTCTCTCAGCCGTTCTCTCTCTCTCATCTGTTCTCTCTCTGCCGTCCTCTCTCTCTCAGCCATCCTCTCTCTCTCAGCCGTCCTCTCTCTCTCAGCCATCCTCTCTCTCTCAGCCGTCCTCTCTCTCTCAGCCGTCCTCTCTCCTAGCCCCCACCTCTCTCTCTCTCTCAGCCCCACATCTCTCTCAGATCCACTTTCTGACCACTACCCTTTCTCCCAGCCCCACATCTATCTCAGCCCCCTCTCTCTCTCAGCCCCCTCTCTGTCCACCACCCTCTCTCTCAGCCCCACATCTCTCTCAGCCCCCCTCTCTCTCAGATCCACCTCCCTGTCCACTACCCTCTCTCTGAGCCCCCCACTCTCTCTCAGCCCCACTCTCTGTCCACTACCCTCAGTCTCAGCCCCACCTCTCTCTCTCAGCCCCCTCTCTGTCCACCACCCTCTCTCTCAGCCCCACATCTTTCTCAGCCCCCCTCTCTCTCAGATCCACCTTCTGACCACTACCCTTTCTCTCAGCCCCTCTCTCAGCCCAACCTCTCTCACTCAGCCCCCCTCTCTGTCCACTATCCTCTCTCTCTGCGCCCCTCTCACTCAGCCCCCTCTCTGTCCGCTACCCTCTCTCTGAGCCCCTCTCTCTCTCAGCCCTCTCTCTATCCACTACTCTCTCTCTCTCAGCCTCACCTCTCTCTCTCTTTCTCTCTCTGCCTCATCCCTCTCTCTCTCTCTCTGCCTCACCTCTCTCTCTCTCTCTTTCTCTCTCTCAGCCTCACCTCTCTCTCTCTCAGCCTCACCTCTCTCTCTCAGCCTCACCTTTCTCTCTCAGCCTCACCTCTCTCTCAGCCTCACCTCTCTCTCAGCCTCACCTCTCTCTCTCATCCCCACACCCTCTCTCTCTCTCATCCCCACCCTCTCTCTCATTCTCTCAGCCCCACCACTCTCTCTCAGCCCCACCGCTCTCTCCCTCTTTCTCTCAGCCCCACCTCTCTCATCCCCTCTCTCTGTCCACCTCTCTCTGTCCACTACACTCTCTCTCTGAGCTCCTCTCTCAGCCCCTCTCTCTGTCCACTACCCTCTCTCTCAGCCCCACCTCTCTCTCTCAGCCCCTCTCTCTGTCCACTACCCTCTCTCTCTGAGCTCCTCTCTCTGTCAGCCCCTTTCTCTGTCCGCTACCCTCTCTCTCTGAGCTCCTCTTTTTCTCAGCCCCCTCTCTGTCCACTACCCTCTCTCTCTCAGCCCCCTCTCTGTCCACTACCCTCTCTCTCAGCCCCACCTCTCTCTCTCAGCCCCACCTCTCTCTCTCAGCCCCTCTCTCTGTCCACTACCCTCTCTCTCTGAGCTCCTCTCTCTGTCAGCCCCTTTCTCTGTCCACTACCCTCTCTCTCTGAGCTCCTCTTTCTCTCAGCCCCCTCTCTGTCCACTACCCTCTCTCTCAGCCCCACCTCTCTCTAAGCCCCCTCTCTCAGCCCCCCTCTCTCTCTCTCTCTCTCTCTCATCCACACCTCTCTCTCTCTCTCTCTCTCTCTCTCTCTCTCTCTCTCTCTCTCAGCCTCACCTCTCTCTCTCAGCCCCCTCTGTCCACTACCCTCTCTCTCAGCCTCACCTCTCTCTCTCTCATATCTCTCTCAGCCTCATATCTCTCTCAGCCTCACCTCTCTCTCTCAGCCTCACCTCTCTCTCTCAGCCTCACCCTTCTCTCTCTCTCTCAGCCCCACCTCTCTCTCTCAGCCCCACCTCTCTCTCAGCCCCACCTCTCTCTCTCTCTCAGCTCCACCTCTCTCTCTCAGCCCCATCTTTCTCTCTCTCTCTCAGCCTGACCTCTCTCACCCAGCCTGCCCTGTACCACCCCAGCCTGCCCTGTACCCCCCCAAACAGCCCTGTGCCACCCCAGCCTGCCCTGTACCACCCCAGCCTGCCCTGTACCACCCCAAACTTTCCCATGCCACCCCAACTTGCCCTGTGCCACCCTAACTTGCTCTGTACCACCCCAATCTGCCATATGCTACCATAACTTGCCCTATGCCACCCTAACTTGCCCTATACCACCCACAACTACCCTATATCACCCCAACATGCCCTATACCACCTTAACCTGTCCAATACCACCCCACGACACCAACCTGCCACTATACCACTCTATACTACCCTAACCTGTCACTATACTGCCCTATACTATCATTTACAGGGGCTGGTTTGGGGTGCGCCCCGTTCCCGTGCGCTGCCTGCTTGGTGCTGGGCAGCCTAGACAGAGGGGGGTGACACCATGTTTTACCGCACCGGGTGACACCAACCCTAGTGACGCCACTGTTTAGACCGCAATAGATTATTAGCTAGATTCACATATATTGCCTTAACTTTAAGGCGGCGTAGCTTAGCGTATTTACGCTACGCCGCCTTAAGTCAGAGAGGCAAGTACTGTATTCTCAAAGTACCGTATTTATCGGCGTATACCGCGCACTATTTTGCCCTGAAAATCAGGGAAAAATCGTGGGTGCGCGATATACGCCGATACCCGCTTTCCCGCCACGAGTTTGAATACTGCGCCCGCATATAGCGAGCGCAGTACACTCGTGAATCTTCGGGCAGTCTCGGCGCCTCTCGTACTGACGTCCTGACGTCCTGAGCGTACAGGACGTCAGTGCGAGAGGCGCCCGAGCCTCCCCGAAGATTCACGAGTGTACTGCGCTCGCTATATGCGGGCGCAGTATTCAAAGTCGTGGCGGGAAACGAGCGGGAGGACGCCGCAGAAGGACGCCGGACCCGCCGAAGATGGACACCGGACCCGCCGAAGATGGACACCGGATCCGCCGAAGATGGACGCCCGACCCGCCGAAGAGGACACCCGAAGCCGCAGAAGGACGCCGGACCCGACGAGGCCGCAGAAGGACGCCGGACCCGACGAGGCCGCAGATGGACGCCGCACAAGACACCAAAACTGTAAGTACAAAAAAACAAAAAATCTTTTTTTCCCACAGGATTGGGGGCCACTTTGGGGGTGCGGGGTATACGCCAGAGCACGTTATACCGCGATAAATACGGTACTTGCCTCCTAACTTACGGCGGCGTAGCGTAAATGCGGCGGGCGCAAGCGCGCCTAATTCAAATTCGGCTGAGGGGGCGTGCTTTATGTTAATATGCTTTGACCCGACGTGATTGACGTCTTTTTAAACTGCGCATGCGCCGGGCGCCTACATTTCCCAGTGTGCGTTGCGGCTACGTCCGCCGCACGGGCCTATTGATTTCGACATGGACGTAAATCCCTATTCACGGACGACTTACGCAAACGACGTAAAAATTTTGAATTTCGACGCGGGAATGGCTGCCAAACTTAACATTACTATTCCATCTATTTGATGGAATAACTTTAGGCCTGTAATGCGTTATGTAAACGGCGTAAATGTACTGCGGCGGCCGGGCGTACGTTCGTGAATAGGCGTATCTACTGATTTACATATTCTACGCCGACCACAATGGAAGCGCCACCTAGTGGCCAGCCTCAATATTGCAACCTAAGATAGGACGGCGTAAGCCGTCGTATCTTAGATAGGTTTAGGTGTATCTCTGTTTGAGAATACACTTAAACATAAGTCGGCGCAGATTCTGAGTTAGGTCGGCGTATCTACTGATACGCCGGCCTAACTCTTACTGAATCTAGCTATATGAGTGAAAGCTGGCAGGATTTGTGTTTTTGGTTGCCCAGCAAACAGTAGCTAGGTCTTGGAAGCAACTCATTTTGCTGAAATAAAGCAGAGACTCGTGGGCACCATGGTACATGGGAAACTCTCCTCCATACAACACTCATGCCAAGTTTCTCAAGGTTTGGACACCGTGGCTGAATTACAATAGTCACAAAAACTTGGACTGGTCCCTTCTTTCCACATAGTTGTGTATCTCGTTCCACGAAAACCTGGTGGTCGGTGACGTCTCAGGCCGCGCACACGCGATCAGTCCAAACCGATGAAAATGGACTGAAGTTCAGTTTCATCGGTCCAAACCGACCTTGTGTACGCCCCATCGGTCAGTTGTCCTTCAGGTCCAAAAAAAGAGAACTTGCTTTAAAATCGAACCGATGGACGCCTGACCGATAGGTCAAAATCGATGGTTAGTACGCAAAAGCATCGGTTTAAAACCCGCGCATGCTCAGAATCAAGTCGACGCATGCTTGGAAGCATTGAACTTCGTTTTTTTTTTCCAGCACGTCGTGTGTTTTACGTCACCGCGTTCTGACCCGATCGGTTTTGGAAACGATGGTGTGTACGCACATCAGACCATCAGTCTGCTTCAGCGGTGAACCGATGAAAACGGTCCGTCGGACCATTCTCTTTGGATAGACTGATCCTGTGTACGCGGCCTCAAGAGTTTGCTCTTTGTCTTTTTTTTCCCTTTCCCCCTTTCTTTTCATCTCTGCTCTCAGCCCTACGTTTTCTTCCTTTACCTTTCTACCCCTTTCTCCTTCTTCCCTTACTCCCTCTCTTCTTATGCCTTCATCCTTTCTTTCTTCCATCCTTCCCTCCCTCTCTTCCCATCTTTCAATCCTTTCCTCCTTCCCTTCCCATCTTTCCATTCTTCCTCCTTCCTTGTTCCCTCTCCAATTTTCTTTCTTTCTCTTTTCTCTCTCCCTCCTATCTCCATCATGCCATCCTTCCTTGCTTCTTCTTCCGCATTTCCTTCTATTTTTTTTTCTTCCATTTCTTTTCTGCTTCCATTGTTTTCTTCACATCCTTCTTTCTTTTTTTCTTTTCATCCTTCCCTCCCTTCCTCTCTTCCTGTCTTTCCCTCCCTCCTTTCCTCTCTTCCCATCTTTCCATCATTCCTTCCTTTCTTCTTCCCGTCTTTCCATCCTTCCCTCCTTCTTTCCTCCCTCCCTTCCCTCTGCTCCCGTCTTTCCATCCTTCCCTCCTTCTTTCCTTCTTCCCTTCCCTCTGCTCCCGTCTTTCCATCCTTCCCTCCTTCTTTCCTTCCTCCCTTCCCTCTGCTCCTGTCTTTCCATCCTTCCCTCCTTCTTTCCTTCCTCCCTTCCCTCTGCTCCCGTCTTTCCATCCTTCCCTCCTTCTTTCCTTCCTCCCTTCCCTCTGCTCCCGTCTTTCCATCCTTCCCTCCTTCTTTCCTTCCTCCCTTCCCTCTGCTCCCGTCTTTCCATCCTTCCCTCCTTCTTTCCTTCCTCCCTTCCCTCTGCTCCCGTCTTTCCATCCTTCCCTCCTTCTTTCCTTCCTCCCTTCCCTCTGCTCCTGTCTTTCCATCCTTCACTCCTTCTTTCTTTCCTTCCTCCCTTCCCTCTGCTCCCGTCTTTCCATCCTTCCCTCCTTCTTTCCTTCCTCCCTTCCCTCTGCTCCCATGTTTCCATTCTTCCTTCTTCCATCCCTCCTTTCAAATATTTACTTACATTCTTTCTCTTTTCCCCCCCTCCTTCCTACCTTGCATCATGTCTTCCTTCCTTGATTCTTCTTCTTCTGTATTTCCTTATTTTTTTTATTTTCTCCCATTCTTCCTGCTTCCCTCCTTTATCTTTATCATTTCTGCTCTTTCTTTCTTAATTTCATTTTTTTTCTTCGCGTCTTTCTTTCTTTTTTTCTTGTATTCTATTTTGTTCCTTTTTTTCTTTCCTGCCCTTCCCTTTGTTTCTCTTTTTCCTGCCCTTCCCTTTCTTCCTCCTGCTGTTTATGACTTCTTATTTCTACTTCCTTCTTCCCTCCCTCCTTTACGTTTTTACCTTTTATTTGCCCTTTTTTACTCCTTCCTTCTTATTTATTTATTTCTTTCCTTATTTTCTTTATTTTTGTCCTCTTTTTATGCATTCATCACTTCTACTTGCATCATTTTTTTCTCTTTCTTCCTTTATTTCACCTCCTTCCTCTCTTTCTTTCTCTTCTTGCAATATACAAAACCTTTGGTATTCTGGATTCACCCAGCTCCCATTTGGCCTACCATCCATGGGCCAGATTCACCAAAGAGATACGACGGCGTATCTGCTGATACGCCGTCGTATCTCTGTTTCTATCTATGCGCCTGATTCAAAGAATCAGTTACGCATAGATATCCATAAGATCCGACAGGTGTAATTGTTTTACACTGTCGGATTTTAGGATGCAGTACCGCGGCCGCCGCTGGGGGGAGTTCGCGTCGTAAACCAGCGTCGGGTATGCAAATTAGGAGTTACGGCGATTCACGACGCCGCTAGTCTAGTTTCCCGTCGCAAAGTTAGTCGTCGTTTTAGGTGCCCTAACGTTAGTCAGCAAATGTATTGCTGTCTAAAGTATGGCCGTCGTTCCCGCGTCGAAATTTAAAAAATAACGTCGTTTGCGTAAGCCGTCCGGAAATACGGAATTACGCTACGCACGTCGCTGTTCGAAAAAATTACGTCACGGCACGCAAAGCACGGCGGGAGCGCGCCTAATTTAAAAGGCACACGCCCATTTGAATTGGCTCTCCTCCGGCGTAGTTTTCATCGCAAGTGCTTGGTGAATCAGGCACTTGCGATGAAAAATTGCGGCGGTGTAACGTATCTACGATACGTTACGCCACCGCCCTACGTTAATCTGGCCCCATGTCCCTACAGATCGGTATACATGTGCTTCCTGACCCCCAATGAGCTGAGCTCTGAGTGATGGAGTGATGATTGATAGACGAGGAGGAAATTCCGTTTGCTGGCATGGGAAAGCACCTTCACCTGCGCTAGATGGCAACTTTTGGTCCCTTCCCCCCACTCTCCCCCTCCTTCCTTTCATCTTTCTTTGCTCCCAGCCCTACTCTTTCTTGCTTTTCCTTTCTTCTTCTTCCCTCACTCCTTCTCTTTTCGTGCCTTTATCCTTTCTTTTCTTCCTTCTCTCCCTCTCTTCTTACCCTTCCTCCTTCCCCCTGTTCCTATCTTCCTGTTTTCCATACTTCCCTCCGTTCTTCCCTTCTTTCCATCCTTCCCTCCTTCTTCCTTCCCCTCTTCCCGTCTTTCCATCCTTCTTCCTTTCCTACTTTCTTCTTCCCATCCTTTCCTTCCTTCTTTTCCCATCTTTCTATCATTCCCTCCTTTATTCTTCCTGTCTTTCCATCCTTCCCTCTCTTCCCGCCTTTCCATCCTTCCCTCCTTTCTTCTTCCCATCTTTGCATCCTTCCCTCCCTCTTCCTTCTCTCTCTTCCTCTCTTCCCATCTTCCCCTCCTCCTTCCTCCCCTCCTTTCCTCTTTTCCCGTCTTTCCAATTTAGATGTGCAGACTGGAATATTTTGTTTCGTTTTTTCGTTTTCGTTTGGAAAATAAATTTATTTAGTTACTCCCGGAAATCGTTTTGATTTATTTTGTTTTTCGTTGGGGAATAGCTTTCGTCCGAAAATCCAATAATACTTGGTTTCTGTCGAATGGTCAAAAGAATATTCGCCGGAACGTCGAATCTTTGTTGGTTTCTGTCTAATGGTCAAAAAATATTCGACGGAACGTCGAATCTTTACGTCGAATCGTACATTAACGTTCGAATATTCCGCCTACAAGAATTCTAATGTTGTATGACTAGTAATAATGTCGAATCTATTCTCTATAATGTCGAATCTATTTTCTCATAAATCGAAATCTATTCTCTGCAATGTCGAATCTATTATTTCTATAATGTCGAATCTTTTCTCTATAATGTCGAATCTATTTTCTCATAAATCGAAATCTATTCTCTGCAATGTCGAATCTATTATTTCTATAATGTCGAATCTATTTTCTCATAAATCGAAATCTATTCTCTATAATGTCGAATCTTTTCTCTATAGTGTCGAATCTTTTCTCTATGATGTCAAATCTTTTCCCTATAATGTCGAATCTCTCTATATCGAATTTTTACCGCAACGAAAACGAAAATAAAGCATTTTTTATGTCGGATCTTTCGGTTTTCGTTTCTTGCACTTTCGTTATCGTTTGTTAAAACGATAACGAAAAAAACTGATTTTCGGACGAAAATGCATTCTAACGAAAACGAATGCACGTCTACTTTCCATCCTTCCCTCCTTCTTCCTTCCCTCCTTTATTGTTTCCATCTTTCCATCCTTCCCTCCATCGTTCTTTCCTCCTTTCCATCTGTTTCTGTCTTTCCATTCTTCCATCCCTCCCTTCCAATTTTTACTTACATTCTTTTCCTTTTTTTCTTCCTCCCTCCTATCTTGCATCATGCCTTCCTTCCTTCCTTCCTTCCTTCCTTCCTTTCTTCTTCTTCTGTATTTCCTTCTTATTTTGTTCCTTCCATTGTTGCTGCTTCCCTCCTTTATCTTTTTTCATTTCTGCTCTTTCTTTCTTAATTAAAAATATTTTCCTTCATGTCCTTCTTTCATTTTTATCTTGTATTCTATTTTCTTCCTTTTTTCTTTCTTTCCTGCCTTCCCTTTATTTCTCTTTTTCATGCCTTTCCTTCTTCCATTCTTCCTTCCTCCGGCTGTTTATGACTTCTTGGGCTCCGTTCCCTATAGGAAACACATTCCGCCGCTGAGAGGAAATTGCAGGGTGAAGGAGAAACGTTTCTTCAGCACCCTGGAGAGCGGCCAAGTCTGAGCCGGCATCGGGTATCGTTCCCTACAAGACTCCGCAATTTGTAAGCCGTTATAATGCCATTACTGGCAGGGAGAAGATAAGTAAATAGTTGACTGAATAAATCAGAATCCCCGTACCAAGAAAAATGTAATTAGGAAGATTCTGCTGCGCCGCTTAAAAAAGGAACTGCGCGTGTAAGCCGCTTTCAGCGCGGCCGTCGTCCTCTGTAACCATTATGTGACAATAATTTAATTACAAGGAATTTGCTGTCTTATACTGGCAGCCCCGTTGGTCCGAACTGCCGCAGAGATGTCAGATGAACGCGTATAATTTTCTTAGCGCCGTCAAAAGCCGCCGCGGATTACTGAATTATGAAACGCAATAAATTAAACTGTATGCTCTAAAATGGCTTTATTGTGATACCCATTCGACAGTTACGCACTGCCCTGACATTTCTATTCATGCTAACAGATTTCACGCTACTTGGTTTACCCAACTGGCAAAGGTTTAGGCAGACCTTCACCCATGTTCCTCCCTGCACCCCCTCCCCCCACTGTAGTATAAAATGGGCATCTTCTTTTTTTTTTTGGCAGCCCTGCTACCATGCCACCATTCTATCAGGGGTACTCACCAAGGCTGAGATGCTGAGAGCGGTGCCCCTGGCAGCTAAGCCTACTCCACCCCTGGAGGTGATACAGAGGGTAGAGGGCACAAAGAGACACGAGTCACCAGTAGGGATGAGCCGAACACCCCCCCCCCCCCCATTTCGGTTTACAGCAGAACATGCAAACAGGCAAAAAATTCATTCGAACACGCGAACACCGTTAAAGCATCACATTTCCTTATACTGCTACTTACTGCTACCAGATCATCATATGCAGCTACAGCCTCCTACTAGCAACTTACATTGGCACAGACACACAATATGAAGCCTCAGATGTCCTTATACTGCCACTTACCATTAGGCATGCGCCGAACGCCCCCCGGTTCGGTTTGTGGCAGAACATGCAAAGGGACCGAAAGTTCACGCGAACATTCGAACATCATTAACCACTTCAGGCCCGGGCCAATTCTGACACTTCGTTTCTACATGTAAAGATCATCTTTTTTTGCTATTTTTTGCTAGGAAATTACATAGAACCCCCAAACACTATGGGCCTGATTCCCAAAAGAGATACGCAGGCGGAACTGCTGTTCAGTCTGTGCCTAACTTTGGAAACGATCCTCAAAAGGCTTTTTCCAAAGTTAGGCAGAAAATCTGACATGTGTAAGACACTTACACGGTCAGATCTTAGGATGCAGTACCGCATCCGCCGCTGGGGGCATTTCTCATTGAAATGCAGCTTTGAGTATGCAAATGAGGACTTAAGCAGATCCACAACGCTTTTCAGCATTGTGATTTCTGCGTAAGTTCCGATTTTGCTTGCGCAAAACTAGGGCTGGTTTTACAATGTGGAAAATTAGTCACACCTTGTAAAGGCCCATTCAAGCGACGGCATTTGGTATGCATTCCTGAGGGAGAACTCCACGGCAATTTTTAAACTCAAAACCGGCATGGGTTCCCCCTCAGGAGCATACCAGGCCCTTAGGTCTGGTATGGGTTGTAAGGAGACCCCCCCTACGCCGAAAATTCGACGTAGGGGGTCCCCCTACAATCCATACCAGACCCGTATCCAAAGCACGCTACCCGGCCGGTCAGGAAAGGGAGTGGGGACGAGCGAGCGCCCCCCCCCTCCTGAGCCGTGCCAGGCCGCATGCCCTCAACATGGGGGGGTTGGGTGCTCTGGGGCAGGGGGGCACACTGCGGGCCCCCCCACCCCAGAGCACCCTGTCCCCATGTTGATGAGGACAGGACCTCTTCCCGACAACCCTTGCCGTTGGTTGTCGGGGTCTGCGGGCGGGGGCTTATCGGAATCTGGGAGTCCCCTTTAATAAGGGGGTCCCCAGATACCGGCCCCCCACCCTAAGTGAATGGATATGGGGTACATCGTACCCCTACCCATTCACCTGGAGGCAAAAAGTAAAAGTTATTAAACACACAACACAAGGGTTTTTAAAATAATTTATTAGTCTGCTCTGGAGGCCCCCCCTGTCTTCTTTATTAGCTCAATTAGCAGGGGGGGCTTCTTCTTCCACTCTCCGGGGGTCTTCTTCCACTCTCCGGGGGGGGTTTCTTCTTCCGCTCTCCGGGGGGGGGGGGGTCTTCTCCGCTCTCCGGGGGTCTTCTCCGCTCTCCGGGGGTCTTCTTCTATCTTCGCCGCTCTCCGCTGTTGACTCGGCGCACCCCGGTTCTTCTGCAGCTGTCCGGTGCCTTCTTCTTCAGCGCTGGCTGCCTGCTATCTTCGTGTGTTAGCTCAATTTCTAACAGGCAGCCAGCGCGGTCTTCTGTGACGTCATGTTCTTCTTCTCCCTTCTTCCGATGTTGACACGTCGCCTCTTCTCACTGCAATGATGGAAGCGCGCCTTGCATCCCATTTATATAGGCATCACCGTCCCATCATGCTCCGGTAGGTACCCACGTGGTGGGTGCACGTGGGTAGGCAACAGCGGAGAGCGGCGAAGATAGAAGAAGACCCCCGGAGAGCGGAGAAGACCCCAAGAGAGCGGAGAAGAAGCCCCCCCCCCGGAGAGCGGAAGAAGAAACCCCCCCCGGAGAGCGGAGAAGACCCCCGGAGAGTGGAAGAAGAAGCCCCCCCTGGTATTAGAGCTAATAAAGAAGACAGGGGGGGCCTCCGGAGCAGAATAATAAATTATTTTAAAAACCCTTGTGTTGTGTGTTTAATAACTTTTACTTTTTGCCTCCAGGTGAATGGGTAGGGGTACGATGTACCCCATATCCATTCACTTAAGGTGGGGGGCCGGTATCTGGGGACCCCCTTATTAAAGGGGACTCCCAGATTCCGATAAGCCCCCGCCCGCAGACCCCGACAACCAACGGCAAGGGTTGTCGGGAAGAGGTCCTGTCCTCATCAACATGGAGACAGAGTGCTCTGAGGGTTGGGGGGGCCCGCAGTGCGCCCCCCTGCCCCAGAGCACCCAACCCCCCCATGTTGAGGGCATGCGGCCTGGCACGGCTCAGGAGGGGGGGGCGCTCGCTCGTCCCCACTCCCTTTCCTGACCGGCCGGGTAGCGTGCTTTGGATACGGGTCTGGTATGGATTCTAGGGGGACCCCCTACGTCGAATTTTCGGCGTAGGGGGGGTCTCCTTAGAACCCATACCAGACCTAAGGGCCTGGTATGCTCCTGGGGGGGGAACCCATGCCGGTTTTTTATTTGAAAATTGGCATGGAGTTCTCCCTCTCAGGAATGCATGCCGAGCGACGCTGACAATTTTTCTTTTTTCTTTTTGTTTTCCCGGCGCTTTTTTTTTTTTTCACCCGTCGCAACTTTAGTGTCCCGTCGCAATCCACAAAGCCCGCCGTAAATTACGTTCGCGCGCTGCACGTCGGGAAAATTACGTCACACGCATGCGCAGTACGGCCGGCGCGGGAGCGCGCCTCATTTAAATTTTAAACGCCCCCCGGAGAGGAGGACCGCCTTGCGACGGAGGCACTTAAGTTACACGGCGTGTAATTTCTAGGTAAGTGCTTTGTGGATCAGGCACTTAGGTAGAAATTTTAAGTCAGTGTAACTTAACTGCTGAAAGTTAAGTTAGGCAGCTTTTTTGGGAATCAGGCCCTATATATATATTTTTTAGCAGAGACCCTAGAGAATACAATGAAGGTCATTGCAACTTTTTATCTCGCACAGTATTTGCGCAGCAATTTTTCAAATGTGTTTTAAAAAAAAAAAAAGAGTTATATGCTTTAAAAAAAAAAAAAAAAACAGTAAAGTTAGCCCAATTTTTTTGCATAATCTGAAAGATGAAGTTACGCCGAGTAAATAGATACCAAACATGTCACGCGTCAAAATTGCACACGCTCGTGGAATGATGCCAAACTTCGGTAATTAAAAATCCCCATAGGCGACGCTTTAAATTTTTTTACTGGTTACATGTTTTGAGTTCCAGAGGAGGTCTAGGGCTATAATTATTGCTCTCACTCTAACGTTCGCGGCGATACCTCACATGTGTGGTTTAAACACCATTTTCATATGTGGGCGGGTCTTACGTATGCGTTCGCTTCTGCGTGCGAGCACACAGGGACAGGGGCACTTTAAAAAATATATATATTATTATTGTCAATTTTACTTATTTTTTTTACATTTTGACACTTTAAAAAAAAAAAAAAAATGTATCACTTTTATTTCTATTACAAGGAATGTAAACATCCCTTGTAATAGGAATATGCATGACAGGACCCCTTTACAGTGAGATATGGGGTCAATAATACCCTACATCTCACCGCTAGGATGGGAAGGCTAAAAAAAAAAAAAAAAGATCACGGCTTCACAGCCGAAGCGGCGCCGTTTTTTTTAATCTAGAGGCCGGGCGTGACGTCATAACATCGCGCCCGGCCTCCGACGATCATAGAGACTTTGGCGACCATCTGGTCCGCCGGAATTCTCTGTGATCTGCATCCGGGGGCCGGCGGTTCCTGTCACCAACTCACCGATCGCACAGGTGAGTCGGTAGAAGCACCGGAGGTGGGGACGTCCCCTTTCGCCGCCCGTAGGAATGATCAAGCGGCGGAACAGCCGATGTGATTATTCCTATGGTGTAGGGAATTACCGGCTGAAAATGCCGATATCTTAATGATGCCTGTAGCTTCAGGCATCATTCAGATATAGCCCCACAAAGTATCACAAAGTCCAGGACATCATATGACGTCCTCTGGGCGCCAATTGGTTAAAGTCTATGGGACTCGAATGTGCAAGTTATTGTCATAAAAAGGGTCAGTGCCCATCAGTCTCTGCTCATCAGTGCTACCAATTAGTGCCCATCAGTGCTGTATATTATTGCCACCTCATCAGTGCCAGCTATCTGTCCCACCTATCAATGCAGCCTATCAGGGCCCATCAATGCCATCTATCAGTGCTGCATATTAGTGCCTCCTCATCAGTACCACTTCATCAGAACTAACAGAAACTAAGGAAAACGTTGTTTTTTTTTCAAAATTCTCAGACTTTTTTTATTTTTTAGCAAAAAATAAAAAAAACTGTGGTGATTAAATACCACCAAAAGAAAGCTCTATCTGTCTCAAAAAAATGATAAACATTTTGGGCCATATCCACATAGAAATGGATCGGCGCAGCGTATCAGAGATACACTACGCCGCTGTACCTTACCTGGCGTTCTTTCGAATCCTCAAAGATTTTGCACCGTAAGTTATGGCGGCGTAGTGTATTTCTGGCGGACGGAACTCAAATCGGCGATTAGGGGGCGTGTTTTATTTAAATGAAGCGCGTCCCCGCGCCGAATGAACTGCGCATGCTCCGTTTCGAAATTTCCCGCCGTGCATTGCGCGAAATGACGTCGCAAGGACGTCATTTTTTAAACTTAGACGTGACTTACTTCCATCCCGATTCACGGACGACTTACGCAAAAAAAAGAAAAAATTCTAAATTCGACGTGGGAACGACAGCCATACTTAACATGGCAAATCTAACTATACGCCGCAAAACACCAGCTTTAACTATACGCCGGAAAAAGCCGACTAGAGACGACGTAAGAGAATGCGACGGCCACGCGTACATTCGTGGATCGTCGGAAATAGCTAATTTGCATACCCGACGCGGAAAACTACGCAAACTCCACCCAGCGGACGCCGAAGTATTGCATCTTAGATCCGAAGGCGTACGAAGCCGTATGCCTGTCGGATCAAACCCAGATGCCGTTGTATCTTGGTTTGAGGATTCAAACTAAAGATACGACGCAGGAAATTTGAAACTACGCCGGCGTATTAGTAGATACGCCGGCGTACTCTCTCTCTGGATCTGGCCCTTTGTTTGGGTACAATATTGCATGACCGCGCTGTCATTCAAAAATCTACAGCGCGGAAAGCTGAAAATTGGCCTGGGCAGTAAGGGGGTGGAAGTGCCCGGTATTGAAGCGGTTAATCTGGAAGTGAATTTGTTTAAAGTTTACATTGGACTTATTAAATTGGATCACGCTGAAGTGGCTGTGCGCTCTCTTTCTTTTGCGTTGTTTCAGGGCTTATCCATCACCCAGTGGGATTGGGCCAATTAGTGTGATCTTCCTCAGCTTGAAAGAACTCTCCTTCTCCTTGTTGATGTTCAAGTTTCAAAAGTGTAGCCCAGCATGAGAGACCTTTTTTTTTCCCGTTCCTGTCTATTTACAAATTTTGATGGTGTAGGAAGACCTACGCAACTGCTAGCTTGTTGCTTTTCTTCCTTTATGTGAATTTTAGTTAGGACCAGCTTGAGTCAGTAACACCCGGGTAGGTAAGGTACCGGTTCAGAAAGCAGAAGTGAAGTCAAAGTCCAGGCCAAGGTTGGCAGCAAAGGCACCAAGACAGCGGGCAATCGGTGAAGTCAGGAACACAAGCCAGGATCAGCGATGGGAGGTACAAGAGGCATGACTATGGTAAGCCAGATAACTGCATATTGCCACTTAACCTCCACTATACCGTAACCACTTGCCGACCAGCCGCCGTCGTTTTACCGCGGCAGGTCGGCTCCCCTGCGCGAGAGCATGTAATATAACGTTGGCTCTCGCGCAGGCCACTAGGGGCGCGTGCGCTCCCTGCTCACCCCGACCCCCCGTGCGCGGCAGGCGCGATCGTCGCCAGGGACCCGCGATTCCTCGTTACAGAGCGGGGACCGGAAGCTGTGTGTGTAAACACACAGCTCCCGGTCCTGTCAAGGGGGGGAAATGCCTGACAGTCTGTTCATACAATGTATGAACAGAAGATCGGTCATTTCCTCTAGTGAGGCCAACCCCCCAACAGTTAGAACACACCCAGGAAAAATACTTAACCCCTTCCCCGCCCCCTAGTGTTAACCCCCTCCCTGCCAGTGGCATTTTTATAGTAATCCAATGCATTTTTATAGCACTGATCGCTATAAAAATGCCAATGGTCCCAAAAATGTGTCAAAAGTGTCCGAAGTGTCCGCCATAATGTCGCAGTACCGAAAAAAAATCGCTGATCGCCGCCATTACTAGTAAAAAAAAAATATTAATAAAAATGCCATAAAACTATCCCCTATTTTGTAAACGCTATAACTTTTGCGCAAACCAATCAATAAACGCTTATTGCGGTTTTTTTACGAAAAATATGTAGAAGAATACGTATCGACCTAAACTGAGGAAAAAAAAAGTTTTTTTATATATTTTTGGGGGATATTTATTAAAGCAAAAAGTAAAAAATATTCTTTTTTTTTCAAAATTGTCGCTCTATTTTTTATTTTAGCGCAAAAACTAAAAACCGCAGAGGTGATCAAATACCACTAAAAGAAAGCTCTATTTGTGGGAAAAAAAGGACGCCAATTTTGTTTGGGAGCCACGTCGCACGACCGCGCAATTGTCAGTTAAAGCGACGCAGTGCCGAATCGCAAAAAGTGCTCTGGTCTTTGACCAGCAATATGGTCCGGGGGTTAAGTGGTTAATGTGAAGGATATGTCAGTGTAATTCTCCCTGCTTGGTTAAATTGTGGGTTAGAGGTATATTGGATTCATGTGTTACAAGCTATTGACATGTTAATGACCCGTCTGCAGCTAGCTCCTTATTTCAAAGGGATGTTAAACCTGTTACTGTGATTAGAGGTGACTCATGTTATGTATTCTGATTGCTTCATTATGCGGTGCCAGGCTGCCCAGCTAATGTGTTCTGTACACCTTGTAATTAACTTCCCTGATGTCATTATTTAAAGAAAATGTGTCTCAGGTCGGCTTCGAATTGTCTGGCTATATTCTGTATGAGAAACTCCAGAGTGGGTGAAAAGGGGGTGGAGCTCCCATTGTTCCTTGATTAAGGATTTAGCTTGTAAAACTGTATTTATAACCAGCAGCAAGCTGCCAATAAATCAGTCTTGGTTCCAGCATCCAGTCTTGACTCATGTGTGGATGATCCTGTGATGTTCTTGTATGGAGAGGAGGGAATGCTTGACGGGGATATCATACCGATACCGTCACAATTGGTTGGCAGCAGCGGGATCTTCCCTTCTACTCTCCCTTACACCAGGACTCCAAGCAGACACTGGGAACAGTGAATGGAAGGCTGCTACACCCTGCTTAAAAGAACTACTGGAAGTTCGTGGAAAGATTGCTAGTAACAAAACCAAGCGGGTCATCATAGCAGAATTAATGGAGCTAGACCAGGAGAACGTGATTGCAGCAACGCCAGCAGTACAAGAGATGGAGACACCAGTGATTCAGGAAGAGGAATCACCTGCCAACAAGCTAATGAGACAGAAGCTAGCGTGGTTCGGCCCGAACCCAATGCCGGATGTGGTGCTGAAAGTGATGGACCTGTTAGCGGAGGAAAATAAACAAATAAGAGACGCAGAACTACAGGAGGCTAAACAAATAAGAGACGCAGAACTACAGAAGGATAAACAAATAAGAGATGCAGAACTACAGTTAAAACTGGCAGCAGTCCAACAAGCAGCCGCACATTCTCCAAACAGTGAGTACAGCACAGCAGACACAAGGAAGATTCCGTTTAGCGCTTTTAAAGCTTTTGATGAAAAGGACAGTGAAATTGATAACTACCTAGCAGATTTTGAGCGACAATGTAACCTGCACCGAATAGCTAGAGACTGGGTTGCAATATTGTCAGGCAAAGCTTCTGATGCTTTCCGGATCGTGCCAGATCAGGATATCCATAGCTACGCCAGGGTTAAAGAAGTGCTCCTGGCTCGTTATGCAGTAACCCCAGAGTCCCACAGACAGAAGTTCAGGGACTCACGCAAAACCACGGAAGACTCTTACGCGGAATGGGCATGCCAGTTATCCCTGTCGGCCTCTAACTGGGTTAACAGCAGCCAGGCCACCACCGCAGAGGACATTTTGCAACTAATGCTCCTGGAGCAATTTTACAATCACATCCAGACGGACGTCAAAGATTGGGTGAGAGATCGCAGGCCCATGACTCTACCAGAGGCCGCGAAGTTGGCGGATGAATATGCGGATACTCGCAAGACAAACCAGGTCACACCACGGGTACAACCTCCACGACCAACGGCGCCCTCACACCCACCAGCCGCTAGATACCAACCGCCTAACAGACCGATGACATCGAGCCCTCGCTATCCACGCCAGGAGGACAACGAACAACACTGCTTCCGGTGCAAACAGTTGGGTCACTTCAAGCAGAATTGCCCCCTGAATGACAACACCAGGTCAAATTGGTCTCAACCTGGGTACCGCCCACCAGCAGCAGCCCATTGTGTAGACTCGGCTTGGGATCCCCAGGAGCTGGGTCAGGAAGAACCATTGGGCACCCCTTACGAAGCCCTCATGGTACAATCTGTTATTACGGACAACAGGGAACACCATTGTCAGCTGGTCATGGGCGACAGCCATGAGCCGGAGGGGCCCTGGAGGGAGCTGGGCAGAAAGAGGCACCGCCAGCTACCCTCCAAGAAGAAGAGGTCCTGGAAGTCATATAACCAGCGGACCTGGGAGGAGAAGAAGCGACTGGAGGAGAGGGAGTCGCAGCAGGCATCCCAGATGCGGGCCGAGATGTTCGCCAAGGGCCCACCGGTGGCCCCTTACACCACCACCCAGTTCCTGATGATGAAGGACCACGTGGAGAGCCTGCAGAACATGAGCAAGCAGGAGCTGATCCGTGAGTACATGGAGCTGGAGGAGTGCATAAGCCGCATGGAGGAGGAGAACAACCACCTGAGGTCACAGCAGGCTGACCCCCCCAGGCTCCATGAACTGGAGATGGAGCTGGAGAAGCTCCAAGAGGAGAACCGGCGGCTGCGGAGGGAGCAGGGGGTGGCTGACCTTATGGGGCTCTGATTCCCCTTCCCCCCCCCGGACTCTGAGCACCAGTGCTACAGCATTTCAACAAATATAACTTTTCCTTTTTATGAATCTCCTGTGATTGTCACTTCAGAGCCATAACCTGCCCCCTCCCATAGCGGGACACCTAGACGGCGGCGCACAGACCCATTTGCCGTCTTCACACTGACTTCTGGTAACTCTGCAGATCGCACAAAGACTTGGGGACTGACCGGTGTGTGATATGACGACCCGGTGGCATACCTGAGTCGGAAGCAGTTACCAATGGAGGTCAGTCACGCCAAACGGAGTTAACCTCGGACTAAAAGCTCTGAACCCGTCAACCCTACTGGACCAGGGAAGGTCCAACCGGGTTTGCCGGAGCAGGGAGAAAAAGGGGAGCCATTGTGAAGGATATGTCAGTGTAATTCTCCCTGCTTGGTTAAATTGTGGGTTAGAGGTAAAATGGATTCATGTGTTACAAGCTATTGACATGTTAATGACCCGTCTGCAGCTAGCTCCTTATTTCAAAGGGATGTTAATCCTGTTACTGTGATTAGAGGTGACTCATGTTATGTATTCTGATTGCTTCATTATGCGGTGCCAGGCTGCCCAGCTAATGTGTTCTGTACACCTTGTAATTAACTTCCCTGATGTCATTATTTAAAGAAAATGTGTCTCAGGTCGGCTTCGAATTGTCTGGCTATATTCTGTATGAGAAACTCCAGAGTGGGTGAAAAGGGGGTGGAGCTCCCATTGTTCCTTGATTAAGGATTTAGCTTGTAAAACTGTATTTATAACCAGCAGCAAGCTGCCAATAAATCAGTCTTGGTTCCAGCATCCAGTCTTGACTCATGTGTGGATGATCCTGTGATGTTCTTGTATGGAGAGGAGGGAATGCTTGACAGGGATATCATACCGATACCGTCACAGTTAACCTAAGGAATAAACAGGCGACATCCATTTTGGAGTAAAAATTGGCCGCATCGGCCATTTTATAAACATATTAACCACAACATCTTTATTTACATTCAACAATCCTTCACAGATACCATAGTCCCCTGTTAAGGACCCTTGAAGGCGTTGACCAAATTTTCTCTGTACCAGCGTGGCCATCCCAGATCCCAGTCGCAGTGCGCCGACTCAAGGACCATAGCACTCTGAACGTTCCCCACACTTAACTGGCATCAACCGAGGATCCCATACCATGATGGGAACCCCACTTATGCCAAATTGGTCAAAAATGTTTACTGCCTCCAAAGATACCAAACCGCCAAACCAAACCAAAATGCATCATAAGTAAATCATAAAACAATAGGGCGGGAGGGCGGGAGCTTTCTCTTCCTACGCTGAGGGCTCACTGAATGCAGCCCTCCCCCAGCCCCTCCTACCAGGGCTGGACTGGGACAGAAATTTGGTCCTGGACTTCATCCAGACTGGCCCACTTTGACAGGTCCCTCCCATGGCGGCCGGACAACTCCCCCCCCCCCCCCCCCCGGCCACCCAAGCCCCCTCTCCCCCTTCACTAGCCACTAGCCATTCTATTTATTAGGGTAGAACGGCTGGTACTGGTACTCTTATAGGCAGTACCAGTGGGGAAGCTAGACATTATTTCACCCGGGGCAAATAATCAGTTCGGTGTCCCCCCTTATGGGACAAAATTAGGCAGAAGTGAGAAACTCCCAGGCCATAGCTGTTGAGTCAGCTGTCATGCTCCTCTGTCGTCCCCCTGTTCCTCTGCTCCTCCCCCTGCTTCTTTGTTCCCCCCAGGTGAGTGCTGTGGGGAGGGAGAGGAGGTGAGCGCTGCGGGGAGGGAGAGACAGAGGAGTGGAGGGGGGAGGCGGTCCGCTGTCACTCAAGCCGGCCCACTGAGCCATCGGCCCACCGGGAAACTCCCTGTAGTCCCAATGGCCAGTCCATCCCTGCCTCCTACCCCGGGAAAACCTAGAGCTACTTGCACTCCCCTAGCCTGCCAAGTACACTCTCCCAAATTTAACCCTGTAAGTGCATAGACTGGCTGCCTAGTCATGCCAGCCCTGCGCTTAATATTACATCTTTCCTACGGGCTTCTCTAGATGGGTTGATTACAGGAGAACGGGAGGTCAGGTCTCTGGAGCCCCTGCCAGCCAATTAGCAACCTCTGCAGGCAATACTGAGCTCAATATTGGATATAGGGTGGCAAGGTCAGTGGCCTGGGCCATGGGCTGCAATATGCATCCTCACAGATCCTCAAGTGTGGCCTTCATGACACTGGGTGAAAGACCAAGTTCTATGTTCTCTGTGCACCTCTCAAGTATTCACTTCCAATTTTCATTGTAGGGGATCTTTAGGCAAAGTTGGCACGTCCATCCGGAAGCAAGTTGGATAGTCTGCTTTTTGATGATGCCCAGGACTAAGGCCTCGTACACACGATAGGACAGCCAGAGGACAACGGTCTGAAGGACCGTTTTCATCGGTCAAAACCGATCGTGTGTGGGCCCCATAGCTTATTTAACCTTCGGTTAAAAAAATAGGAACTTGCTTTAAAATGTAACCGATGGACGCCTAACCGATAGGTCAAAACCAATCGTTATTATGCAAAAGCAGGGCTTTTTTTCAGCGGGAATGCGGGGGAACGCAGTTCCGGCACCTCCAGCTCTGAATGTATGTAACGGCAAAGGGGTGCTGGGGTGTACTGGAGGGTCTATTAATGCTTGCTGGGGGATCTATTGTTGCTGGAGGGAATCTATTATTGCAGGGGGACGGTCTTTAGGCAGGTCAGTTGTTGCTGGTAGAGGATCTATTGTTGCTGGGGGGCTCTTTTGCTACTGGGAGACATCAACTGCTGAGGGAGGGGTCTATTGTTGCTGGGGAGCTCCATTGTTGCTGGCTACAGGGGATCTATTTTACTTCCTATCATATACAAATTACTTAGCACCACAAATTGATACTTGGTTCTGTATCCATTACTGAGAGGTAGATAGGGGGTGGAACCAAAGAATGGTGCTCGGAGGTGGGTAGGGAGTGGGACCAAAGAATGGTGCTCGGAGGTGGGTAGGGGGTGGAACCAAGGAAGGGTTCTCGGAGGTGGGTAGGGGGTGGAACCAAGGAATGGTGCTCAGAGGTGGGTAGGGGGTGGAACCAAGGAATGGTGCTTGGAGGTGGGTAGGGGGTGGAACCAACGAATGGTGCTCAGAGGTGGGTAGGGGGTGGTACCAAGGAATGGTGCTCAGAGGTGGGTAGGGGGTGGTACCAAGGAATGGTGCTTGGAGGTGGGTAGGGGGTGGAACCAAGGAATGGTGCTCAGAGGTGGGTAGGGAGTGGAACCAAAGAATAGTGCTCTGAGGTGGGTAGGGTGTGGAACCAAAGAATGGTGCTCGGAGGTGGGTAGGGAGTGGGACCAAAGAATGGTGCTCTGAGGTGGGTAGGGGGTGGAACCAAGGATAGGTGCTCGGAGATGGGTAGGTAGTGGAACCAAAGAATGGTGCTCAGAGGTGGGTAGGGGGTTGAACCAAGGAATGGTGCTCAGAGGTGGGTAGGGGTGGTACCAAGGAATGGTGCTCAGAGGTGGGTAGGCAGTGGAACCAAAGAATGGTGCTCTGAGGTGGGTAGGTAGTGGAACCAAAGAATGGTGCTCTGAGGTGGGTAGGGGGTGGAACCAAGGATAGGTGCTCGGAGGTGGGTAGGTAGTGGAACCAAAGAATGGTGCTCGGAGGTGGGTAGGGGGTGGAACCAAGGAATGGTTCTCGGAGGCGGGTAGAGAGTAGAACAAAGAAATGGTTCTCGGGGGTGGGTAGGGGGTGGACACAACAGGTGTCTCGGGAACTAGGGAGTTCCTGCACCTCTTCTCTGAGAAAAAAAGCCCTGTGCAAGAGCATTGGTTAAAAACCCGCGCATGCTCAGAATCAAGTCGACGCATGCTTGGAAGCATTGAACTTCGTTTTTTTTCAGCACGTCGTGTGTTTTACGTCACCGCGTTCTGACACGATCGGTTATTTAACCTATGGTGTGTGTAGGCGTGACGGACCATCAGTCAGCTTCATCGGTTAACCTAAGACAACGTTGTCCTCTGGCTATCCTATCGTGTGTACGAGGCCTAACTCCACCGACCTGAAATCATTCTGAAAACAACAGCAAGCTCTAAAAATGACATTTCTTTGTGCTCACCGGTGACAAAAGACTTTACCCCTTTGTTTGTGTTTAATTTGTGTGGACTTTTTCCGGCACACAAGACTAATCCCAACACCGAGAGGGCTCAGGAGGATGCAAAGCCCGCCAACACCGACAACCTTATCTCCGTCCATTCAACTTCCACCTTTTCATCGCTTTACCAGCCCGTTCGCTGCTTGGCCTCGGGTAACAGACACCACAAAGGGAGTCGCCAGGGGTCCAGCTGTAAATTCAGGATAGAAACTCAGTCATTTCAGGGCACATTGTAAAGAGTTTTGTTAATTAATGTACCTGCTCAGAGATGTTGATGTGCTATGAAACAATGAATACAAGGCATTATGTCCGGGAGATATCGGCTCATTTGCATCCTCCGAGCGTAGCTGTTCTATTTCAAATGCAGATATATGCCATACCTACCTCCTAGACCCAGTGGGGTTGATTTACGAAAGGCAAATAGACTGTGCACTTGTGATGGAGTTGATGAAATTATTATTTTATGTCTATGTTATCTCTCTCTTTTAACCGCTTAAGACCCGGACCTTTAGGCAGCTAAAGGACCTGGCCAGTTTTTGCGATTCGGCACTGCGTCGCTTTAACGGACAATTGTGCGGTCGTGCGACGTGGCTCCCAAACAAAATTGACGTCCTTTTTTTCCACACAAATAGAGAATCATTTTGGTGGTATTTGATCACCTCTGCGGTTTTTATGTTTTGCGCTATAAACAAAAATAGAGCGACAATTTTGAAAAAAATTCAATATTTTTTACTTTTTGCTATAATAAATATCCCCCAAAAACATATATACATATAAAAAAAAATGTCCTCAGTTTAGGCCGATACGTATTCTTCTACCTATTTTTGGTAAAAAAAAAAATCGCAATAAGCGTTTATCGATTGGTTTGCGCAAAATTTATAGCGTTTACAAAATAGGGGATAGTTTTATTAATGTTTTTGTTTTTACTACTAATGGCGGCAATCAGCGATTTTTTTCGTGACTGCGACATTATGGCGGACACTTCGGACAATTTTGACACATTTTTGGGACCATTGTCATTTTCACAGCAAAAAATGCATTAAAAATGCACTGAGTACTGTGAAAATGACAATTGCAGTTTGGGAGTTAACCACAAGGGGGCGCTGAAGAGGTTAAGTGTGACCTCATTTGTGTTTCTAACTGTAGAGGGGTGTGGCTGTAGGTGTGACGTCATTGATTGTGTTTCCCTATAAAAGGGAACACACGATCAATGACGCTGCCACAGTGAAGAACGGGGAGGCTGTGTTTACACAGAGCTCTTCCCATTCTTCAGCTCCGGGGACCGATCGCGGGACTCCAGCGGCGATCGGGTCTGCGGGTCCCGCGGTGACGGGGCTTCGGACCGGGTCGCGGGCGCGCGCCCGCGACCCGGTCCGAAGCTCCGTGATCGCGGGACCCGCAGACCCGATTGCCGCTGGAGTCCCGCGATCGGTCCCCGGAGCTGAAGAATGGGAAGAGCTGTGTGTAAACACAGCCTCCCCGTTCTTCACTGCTGGGCACTTAAAGAGGACGTACCTGTAGGTTTAGGGTTCGGGTTAGGGGGTTAGGGTTAGGGTAGGGTAGGGTTAGGGGTTAGGGTTTCCCATTGAAGAATATGGCTAGGACTCAGGAATTGGAACAGGGACCTCTCCCAAAGGTCAGAAGGCGGGTTCCCAGAGGTCAAAGGGCGCAGGGTGTGGCTGACCCACCTCCACCAAAGTGTACCGCCTACACCAACTAAGTCGGAGAATGAACAAGTCGGGGAATGAACAAGTCGGGGGAAAGCGTCTAGGGCTAGAATTATTGCTCTCGCTTGAACGATCGCGGCGATACCTCACATGTGTGGTTTGAACACCAGTTTCATATGCCGGCGCTGCTCACGTATGTGTTCATGACCTCGTCGGGACCGGGCACATAAAAAAAAATCATATTTATTTTACTTAATTTATTTTTTAGTTTTAAAATAAAATTGTGTCACTTTTATTCCTATTACAAGGAATGTAAACATCTCTTGTAATAGAACAAAGCATGACAGGTCCTCTTAAATACGAGATCTGGGGTCAAAAAGACCTCACATCTCATATTTGGACTTAAATGCAATAAAAAAAATTGTCATTTGAGAAAATGACAACAAAAAATTTCCCTTTAAGACACATGGGCGGAAGTGACGATCTGATGTCGCTTTCGCCCTGCAGTGATATGGAGACGGGTGGGGGCCATCTTCCTCCTCACTCGTCTCCATACACAGCCACTGACAGGTCCCGATCACATCCGCCGCTGCCAAGGACGGTGGGGGAGCGGTGCCTCTTTCCTGCCGCCGATAACGGTGATCTTGCGGCGAATCCGCCGCAGAGACCGCCATTATCGTTTACCCGACCGGCTGCTGAAAAGATGGATATCTCGGTTGTGGGCAGCAGCTGTTGGAAAAGAACAATAATACGGTATGTACAGCGAAAAAACTAAAACAAACAGCATACTGTACATGTTGGAAGTATGCTGAATGTAATGGTATATACATGTTTTTAGGGTGAACCTCCGCTTTAACCCCCTGGACCATTATGCAGGTTATAAGGACCTTGCCCCTTTTTGCGATTCGGCACTGCGTCGCTTTAACTGACAATTGCGCGGTCCTGCGACGTGGCTCCCAAACAAAATTAGCGTCCTTTTTTCCCCCACAAATAGAGATTTCTTTTGGTGGTATTTGATCACCTCTGCGGTTTTTATTTTTTGCGCTATAAACAAAAATAGAGCGACAATTTTGAAAAAAAATGCAATATTTTTTACTTTTTGCTATAATAAATATCCCCCAAAAAAATATAAAAACAATTTTTTTTCCTCAGTTTAGGCCGATACGTATTCTTCTACCTATTTTTGGTAAAAAAAAAATCGCAATAAGCGTTTAACGATTGGTAATTTATAGCGTTTACAAAATAGGGGATAGTTTTATGGCATTTTTATTAATAATTTTTTTCTTCTACTAATGGCGGCGATCAACTATTTTTTTTAGTGACTGCGACATTATGGCGGACACTTCGGACAATTTTGACACATCTTTGGGACCATTGTCATTTTCACAGCAAAACATGCTATAGAAATGCATTGATTACTGTGAAAATGACAATTGCAGTTTAGGAGTTAACCACTAGGGGGCGCTGTAGGGGCTATGTGTGACTTCATATGTGTTTCTAACTGTAGGGGGGCAGGGCTGGACGTGTGATGTCATTGATCGTCTTTCCCTATATCAGGGAACAGACGATCAATGACAGTGCCACAGTGAAGAACGGGGAAGGTTTGTTTACACTCACCTCTCCCCGTTCTTCAGCTCCGGGGACCGATCGCGGGACACCGGCGGCGATCGGGTCCGCGGGTCCCGCGGCCGCGGAGCTTCGGTGTACCACGGCTGGGCTCTTAAAGGTGACGTACCTGTACGTGCCTGTGCCCAGCCGTGCCATTCTGCCGACGTACCGTATTTATTGTGCTATAACGCGCCCCGGCGTATAGCGCGCACCCCCGAACTAGAAGGAAAATTCCTGGAAAAAAAAATACTTACAGTTTGGATGCCCCTCGTCGGTGTCTTGCCCGTCGTCCATCGCGTCCATCGGCCGCCTCGTCCGGTCCGGCGTCCTTCTGCGGCCATCGTGGTGTCCTCCCCGCTGCCGGCGCTGTGTTTGAACCACTGTGCCGGCATATACCGAGCGCAGTACACTCGGGTATAGTCGGGCAGGCTCGGCTCCTCTCGCGTAAAGGACGTACAGGACGCACAGGACGTGACCGCGAGAGGAGCCGAGCCTGCCCGACTATACCCGAGTGTACTGCGCTCGGTATATGCCGGCGCAGTGGTTCAAACACAGCGCAGGAAGCGGGTATCGGCGTATATCGCGCACCAATGATTTTGCCCTGATTTTCAGGACAAAAAAGTGCGCGGTATACGCCGATAAATACGGTATATTGCAGTACATTACATTAAGTGGTTAAGTGTCATTTCATGAGATAATTTATGAGGGCGTGTTTAGGGCGGGGCATGGTAGGGGTTGGGGAGTAACCCTTGAGGCTTAATTGGCTAGTAGCTCAGGACTTGAAATTTTGAGCCCTATGCTAGACTATATATATCGCTTTCCTATATTTTATATTCTTTTCAATAAAAATTTGAAGGAGAAAATCCACGCCGTCACTTGCTTTATGGTCTGTTGATGGCCCCGCCCTAATTTTAGCCTTGTGGTGGTAATGGACATCTTTGTTCACCTATAGGTGGATTCAGAAAGACCGCCTTAACTTTGCGGCGGCGTAGCGTATCGTGTTTACACTACGCCGCCGTAAGTTAGCGAGGCAAGTACATGATTCACAAAGTACTTGCCTGCTAAGTTACGGCGGTGTAGCCTAAAGCGGGCTGGCGTAAGCTCGCCTAATTCAAATTCAGCTGAGGGGGCGTGTTTTATGTTAATGGAGGGTGACCTGACGTGATTGACGTATTTTACGAACGGCGTCCGTGTACATATCCCAGTGTGCATTGCGGCAAAGTACGCCGCGCGTTCCTATTGGTTTCGACGTGGACGTAAATTACGTCCAGCCCTATTCACGGACGACTTCCGTAAACGGCGTAAAATTTTCAAATTTCGACGCGGGAACGACGGCCATACTTAACATTACTATTCCAGCTATTTGATGGAATAACTTTAGGCCTGAAAATGCGCTACGTAAACGGCGTATCTTTACTGCGTCGGGCAAGCGTACGTTCGTGAATCAGCGTAACTACTCATTTACATATTCTAGGCCGACCGCAATGGAAGCGCCACCTAGCGGTCAGCCTAAAAATTACACTTTAGGATACGACGGCGTAAGACACTTACGCCGCTCGTATCTGAGCCTAATTTAAGCGTATCTGGTTACCAGAATACGCTTAAATTTGCGTCGGCGTACATTCAGACTTAGGCTGGCGTATCTACGGATACTCCGGCCTAATGCCGCATACACACCATCACTTTATGTGATGAAAAAAAACGACACTTTCTGTGAATTAAAAAATGACGTTTTTGAAACTTCAATTTTCAAAGACGAAGTTGCCTACACACCATCGTTTTCTCACAATGTTCTAGCAAAGTGAGGTTAGGTTCCACCACGTTTTACCATTGAAGCTTGCTTCATAAGTAGCTTCTGGGCATGCGTGGATGAAAAAACGTCTTAGAAAACGACGTTTTTTGCTACACACGGTCAATTTCTGTGAAGTAAAAAGTGCACTTTTGAAAAACGACACATAAAATTGAAGCATGCTTCAATTTTTTTTGGTCGTTTTTTACAAGACATAAAACGACGTTTTCCCCCACACACGGTCAATTAAAGTGACGTTTTTAAAAACGTCATTTTTTTTCATCACATAAAGTGATGGTGTGTACGCGGCATAAGTCTTTCTGAATCCACCTACAAGATTGTTTTGTCGTTTTGGGCACTGAATATTTTTACTAAAGCTCACTTGTCATTGGGCAATGTGTGTCGGCATAATCTCAGCGCGGTTCAGAAAGCTCTCCTCCGTTTCTAGAGATGTTTCCTTGCGGAGTTATCACTACACGAGGGCGCCCCACACATCGCCCGCGTTCACACATTGATATGTGAGCCAACAAATCCGCATCCCGACCTGCAGCGGTGAAATCACAGGCGTCACGCAGCAAATATTCTACTTGTCAGAGATATCTTAGGAATTATCTGATGCGTCATTCTGTGTACAGCAGGCGCCTGATATAAACAAATGTCATCAATAACTCAGAACGTTCATGTAAGTTACAGATAACAGAGAGAGACGCCGGAATGTAATAAATTCCCAGTTATTCTGAATCTACCTTAACCCGCTCCGTCCTAATATTTCCGAAGACGGCGGTAATAACAGGATGCGATGCACAGGATTGGAGGGCAATAATACTGCGGATTAAAACGCCTAAAAATATTTTTATAATTTAACCACTTCAGCACCGGGCCTATTCTGGCACTTCTCTCCTTCATGTAAAAATCATAATTTTATTTGTATTACGTTTTCTTGTCTCCCGGACATTTGAACGTTGTTTGTACTATTGTTTTTCTTTGTCAAACAGAATAAAAACATATTTGACTCTAAAAATCATAATTTTATTTGCTAGAAAATTCGTCAGAACCCCCAAACATTATGGGGCAGATCCACGTAGCGCGTCGTAATTTTTAGGCAGGCGTAGCGTATCGTAGTTACGCTACGCCGCCGCTACTTTGAGAGGCAAGTGCTGTATTCACAAAGCACTTGCCTCTAAAGTTACGGCGGCGTAGCGTAAATCTCCCGGCGTAAGGGCGCGGAATTCAAATGATAAACAGGGGGGCTTGTTTTATGTAAAATAAGCTTGACCCCACATAAATGACGCTTTTTTCGTACAGGCGCGCGCATGCTCAGTATCACGTTGATTTTTCAAATTAAATTACGCCCGCTCAATGCCTAGACGACGTGAACGTAATTTACGCAAAGCCCTATTCGCGAACGTTTTACGCACACGACGTAAACAACGGAAAATTAAACGCTGGCCCGACGTCCATACTTAACATTGCGTACGCCTCATAGAACAGGGGTAACTATACGACGAAAAAAGCCTTACGGAAACGGCGTAAAAAATGCGCCGGCCGGACGTTTGTGGATCGCCGTATGTAGCTCATTTGCAACATACATTTGCAACAGAAGCGCCACCTAGCGGCCAGCGTAAATATGCACCTAAGATCCGACGGCGTACTAAGACGTACGCCAGTCGGATCGAGCCCAGATTCAGTCGTATCTTGTTTTGTGGATACAAAACAAAGATACGACGGGGGATCGTAGAAATTATGCGGCGTATCAATAGATACGCCGGCGTAAATTTCTTTGTGGATCTGGGCCTATATATATATATATATATATATATATATATATATATATATGTATATATATATATATATATATTTTTTTTTTTAGCAGATACCCTAGGGAATAAAATAGCGGTCATTGCAACTTTTTATCTCGCACGCAATAATTTTTCAAACGCCCTTTTTGGGGGGAAAAAATGGGTTCGCGAATTAAAAAAATAACGAAACGGTAAAGTTAGCCCAATTTATTTGTATAATGTGAAAGATGATGTTACGCCGAGTAAATAGATACCAAACACATCACGCTTTAAAATTGCGCACACTAATGGAATGGCGCCTAAAAATCTCCATAGAAATATAAGTGATGCGCTAGTACCAACATTTGTTGCCGTTAAATACAGTAAATAACATGTGCCAAATGGCATCCAAATAGGATAACAGTGTTAATCCAGTGCGATGTGACATAAATAAGTAAGATATGTGCATATAAATAAACAAGAGCGCATACAAAATGTTCTTGTAAACCAAGAAAAAACGCCTCCCTCCTTCCAAATAGTGATCAGTAGAGACCGGAGCTGAGAAGGAACAATCCTGGGAGTATACACAGTGCCTGTTAACTCCAGCTGATGCTTTTATGTTTCACGATAACACAGCTCATGAAAAGAAAGGGAGACAAAATATGGTGCAAATATTGGAGGTCAAAGGGAAATACATATGCGGTGTTTGCAGGTACACTCACACAACCCCCCGATCAAAAACAGCTTCAAATGTAGCCTTGTTTGCCGCTCAGTGTAGCGATCTCCTCATGCGAACAGATGTCCGTCGATCGTGTCACTAGGCTCCTCCCCCACGCGTTGCGTCACTTGGCACATGACTAAGTCACGTTGTCTACTTCCCAAAAAAAGTAGGTCATTTGGGGGGTATTTGTACTGTCCTGCCATTTTAAAGGATCACGAAATGAGATCGGTACATCAGGTTGATCAATTTTCAGATATCTATCCCATAGTTTGTGGATAGTTTCCTACAGACTAAATAATATACACTGGGTTATTTTCACCCAAAAAAAAATAGATGGGTTTATACTAAGTTTATCTAACGTTTATCTCTATCTAGAATTACCGGGTGTACCCCGACTTATTTTCTATCAGTGCAGGGCACCTTACTGGTTGGTAGTCTAGGACCTGTGGCTTTCATTATCCCCTCCCTCAACACCACCCTAAAGAGGTGTGATTTGTTAGCCAGTAGCTGGCCTGCGAATCGGGGGCAACCATCGTGATCTCCCATCAAAGCACCATTTTTGGTGAGTATGCATATATTAATACATCCGATGTCTTTATATCTACATACTAAATGCAAGCTATTTGGTAGCTTTTTTGTCTAAATGTATTATGTATTCTAATTGAAGTTCATTTTTCTTAAAAGTTTAGAAGCTCCTGAAGAAGCAATATATTAAAAATCGCGAAACATGTAGAGCTGCTTTTTAACCGGTTAACGCCCGCCGCATGTATATGTACGTCCACAGAATGGCATGTACAGGCATATGGGCGTACATGTACGTCCTTGCCTTTCCGCGGGTCGGGGGTCCGATCGCGACCCCCCCCCCCCCCCCCCGGTACATGCGGCGGTCGGTAACCCGCGGGGAGCGATCCGGGGCGAGGATTCGTTTCTAGCCGCCCCCTCGCGATCGCTCCCCGGAGCTGAAGAACGGGGAGAGCCGTATGTAAACACAGCTTCCCCGTGCTTCACTGTGGCGGCGTATCGATCGTGTGATCCCTTTTATAGGGAGACTCGATCGATGACGTCAGACCTACAGCCACACCCCCCTACAGTTGTAAACACACACTAGGTGAACACTAACTCCTACACCGCCCCCTGTGGGTAACTCCCAAACTGCAACTGTCATTTTCACAATAAACAATGCCATTTAAATGCATTTTTTGCTGTGAAAATGACAATGGTCCCAAAAATGTGTCAAAATTGTCCGAAGTGTCCACCATAATGTCGCAGTCACGAAAAAAAATCGCTGATCGCCGCCACTAGTAGTGAAAAATAAATAAATAATAAAACTATCCTCTATTTTGTAAACACTATAAATTTTGCGCAAACCAATCGATAAACGCTTATTGCGATTTTTTTTACCAAAAATAGGTAGAAGAATACGTATCGGCCTAAACTGAGGAAAAAAAATGTTTATATATATTTTTGGCGGATATTTATTATAGCAAAAAAGTAAAAAATATTGAATTTTTTTCAAAATTGTCGCTCTATTTTTGTTTATAGCGCAAAAAATAAAAACCGCAGAGGTGATCAAATACCACCAAAAGAAAGCTCTATTTGTGGGAAAAAAAGGACGCCAATTTTGTTTGGGAGCCACGTTGCACGACCGCGCAATTGTCTGTTAAAGCAACGCAGTGCCGAATCGCAAAACCTGGCCTGGGCATTTAGCTGCCTAAAGGTCCGGGTCTTAAGTGGTTAATGTTCCAAGGACTCAATCGGTTCTATCCAGGATTCACAACTCCACCTAGCGCAGTGTTTCTCAATTCCAGTCCTCAGGCCCCCCAACAGGTCAGGTTTTCAGGATTTCCATTATTTTGCACAGGTGATTTGATCAGTTTCACTGCCTTAGTAATTACCACAGCCTTTTCATCTGAGGGAAATCCTGAAAACCTGACCTGTTGGGGGGGCCTGAGGACTGGAATTGAGAAACACTGACCTAGCGTGAGATCTGTTCCACGTCACAGCCATATATCAAGCCCTGAGGCTATTGAGTATTTTCTAGACATGTGCGTTCCCGTTCGTAACGAATGGATTTTCGTACAAATTTGTTAGTATTCGTACATTCGGATAAACTCTAACATCCGAAAAGCTGAAAGAACCAAAATACGAAAGTTACGGAATTACGAATAAGCAAAATAACAAAAAAAGCGAAAATACGAACGTACGATTGGACAATCTTACTAAAATACGAAACACCGAAAAAGCAAAAGAACGAAAATGACATCTATAACGAACGATTTGCATTCCGCATTTTAAATCCTTTGTCTGTTCGTATTCTCATTTGTGTGTTTTGTAAATCCGTTTCTTTGTCTGTTCGTAAATTTGTGTACTTGTATTGTTCTTTCGAATGGGCACTGGGCAGTGTAGTTAGTGAGTGATTACTTTTAGGTAGATTCAGGTAGATTGGTGCAAAGTTACGGCGGCGTAGCTTAGCGTGTTTAGGCTACGCCGCCGTAAGTTAGCGAGGCAAGTACATGATTCACAATGTACTTGCCTGCTATGTTACGGCGGCGTAGCCTAAAGCGGGCGGGCATAAGGGCGCCTAATTCAAATGTGTTTGAGGGGGGCGTGTTTTATGTTAATGGGGCTTGACCTTAAGTTTTTTACGTTTTTTGTGAACTGCGC